>NC_064816.1:51100778-51347205 GCF_023721935.1 Panthera uncia
CTTACAAACTCACTCATTAAGACATTTTCTGAGCACCTATGATATTCTGGCTACCAGGAAGTACAGAGATGAGAAAAAACCAGAGAGTCAATCATGAGAGATGGCATTAGATAAGTCGTTACAGTCAGGTTCCTGGTACTTTTATAAAGGTCTGTTTCTGACTTACTTGTAACATCTAGATGATTCATCTTCGTTCCTGTCAGAGGCAGAAAGGCAATGAGACAAGGTCCCCGATCTCTAGTAGCTCACTGCCTAGTGGTGGAGACAAACACATAAACACATCATGCAATCCCATTTGGTCAATACAATGGCAGTCATCTGTCCAAAGAGCTGTGGGAGCATAGAGGAAGGAGCAATTAATTCTGCTGGTATGTAGGAAGGGGGCTTCGGGGAGGTGACATTTGAATTTAGTGTTAAAGGATATTCAGAGGGGGGCGCCTGGGTGGCTGTCAGTTAGGCGTCTGATTTCAGTTCAGGTCATGATCTCACAGTTCGTGAGTTTGAGCCCCATGTTGAGCTCTGTGCTGACAGCTCAGAGCCTGGATCCTGCTTCAGATTCTGTGTCTCCCTGTCTCTCTCTGCCCCTCCCTTGCTTGCACTCTGTCTCTCAGAAATGAATAAATGTTAAAAAAATTTTAAAAAAGAAAGGATGTTCAGAGGTTTGGCAGATGGAGAAAGTGGAAGGTCATTTTAGGCATCAGGCACACCGTGGACAAAGGCATGACTGGTGATGTCAGAGGCGAGCAAGAGCAGAGGTGAAGGGTGCACAGGAGGGATGGACCGTAGCACGGGCGGGTTGTGTAGAGCCACACCAATAAGTTCTGCTTATGCTCTGTCAGTTTTGAAAATGTTTGTCTTTGTTTTGAAGAAGAATGGCATGATCACATCTGAAGCTTGAGAGATCCCTCTGGGGACAGCCAGCGAGATGAATTAAGAGGTTTGCAAACTCTGTAAAGGGCCAAGTAGCACATAGCCTTGCCGAAATATGATTTTTGTCACAACCTCTCAACTCTGCTCTTGAGGCGTGAAAGCAGCCACAGACAATACCCGAATGTATAAGCCTAGCTGTGTCCTAATACAACTTTATTGCTAAAAAGAGGAGGAACAAATGTGTCTGGGGGGCTGTGGTTTATTGCCTCATGGATTAGACGAAGGGAAGAATGAGAGCAAGTAGACTCCGGACTATCCAGAAGTTCTCCCGTTAGTGGTGAAAATCAAAATGGAGCAAAGGAAGTATGATTTTTTAACTGAGCCAGAGGATGTCTTCAGACTTCAAGAAGAGTCAGGTCCTCAGTATGGGCTGGGCTGGAAAATAGAACTCTGCTTCCCACCCACCAGCCATTGTTTCTTACAAGGCCAGGCAGTACGCCAGGCAGGCGCCAAAGCCCGACACTCATTTGGGTCACTGGAGTTCTCTGCAGGCCCTGTGTCAGGGAGGAGGGAGATACAGAGCCTATACTAGAGACAGTCCTCCCAAGGAACCCACAGCCCAGGCAAGGAGAAGCTTGGGTAATAAGGTACAAAGTCTTGGCAAAGCATCATTTGGTCTGAGACAGGAAGGCTTGATTCCAGTTAATTTAAGTAAAGAAGAGTGTGTTCAGGGCACCTCCTAGAACTCACACTGAGCCAGGAGCTGCAAAGTTAGGAGCAAGTGCCTCTCTTGGTCTCTCAGTGTCTGCTGCAGGCTTTGCATATCCGTTTTTCACCCTGGTGTGCAGATGACTCAATAGTCAGCATGGGGTGGAGACACGGAGAAGGTTTATGAGTGGCCTTATAAAAATATGCAGGCTTTCAAACAGCCGTTTACAAAGTTCTGCCTGCTGACAAAAACTGTCAAGCTTCTTTGCTCTCGGCTAGGATTATGTCAACCCAAGGTAGTAACACTGGTTATCACATACTAATCAGCCACTGTGATTGGCTGCCGGTGACATAATAGAAATTCATGAACATGATTGGCGGGCCAGCCACCCCAGCTGAGCCTCAGAGCAGGAAGGTGGAGGACAGGAGTGGCATGTGTCCAGGATGGGATCACAAGAGCAGGAGGGGAGGGGAGGGGGAGAAACGACCAAAATCTTTTAAGGCATCAAGCAGTCTTTGAAATAATAAAGAGGGTCTTCAAGGTAGTGAAAACTGGGTATGGTCCCCAAAGTGCACGTGGGTTCTTTTGTGTTGCTTCGGGCTCCTCCTGTACCAGGTGTCTCTCTCTCTCTCCTCTCTCTGTCTCTCTCTCTCTCTCTCCCCAGTGACTTGCAGACAAGTGCTGACATGCCTCCCTCCATTCCCGTTCCCTTTCTCTCTGCCCAGACCTGCTCTCTGGAGCCCCTAGGCTGGCAGCCAGCTTCCCCCACGCTTCAGCCCAGCCCAGCCTGAGGACCTGGGCCCTTCCCTGCTCCAAGTGGCCACCATATCAGCTTCCCGAGCTGTGGCCTTGTGTGGGGACAAGGCACCTACCTTGACAAATTCTGCAAACAGCCAAGCCACAGCAGGAAGAATACACATAACAAGAAACACAAACATGTGGGCCGTCAGGAGTGTTTTCTCTAACACGAGCAGTAACTAGGGACTGAGGACTGGCTCACCTGGTGAGTCACTGCACATTGTCTCCTCTTGGCTGGCCACCAGAAGAGAATACATGCCACAGCCAGTGGCCTCCAGGGACAACGTGGGGCATTTTAGAAAGGCTCTGGGTTGGCAGAAGAGAACAGTACAGCATGGCGGGGAGGCCACTGGGAGTTGGGATTCTATGCCTGGCTCAGGGCACACTTGCTGTGTGATGTTGGGCTCCTCTGTGAGTCTCTGTTGCCTCATCTGTTGCATGGGGGGAAACAACTCAATCGTCTCTAGGCCTTTTCCAGCTTAGTTTTTCCCCACTGATGGAACAATGATGTTTCAGCAACTGGACGAAGCATTCTGATGCCATTAACACTAACAATACTTGCCCTATATTAAGCTTCCTACTGTGGGCCTGGCACTGTGCCAGGGACTTCACATACACGAATGCTAATCTTGAGAACAATCCTGCCAAGGAGGTATTATCTCCTTCTTAAAGAAGAGGAAGCAAGCGAGTTCCAAGAGATTAAGTAACTTGCCCACTGTCACACAGCTAATAATCTTGATTTAAACCCAGGTCTTTCTGACTCCAAAGTACCCTACGTGTGATCTTTTTTTTCTTTCCGATTTGCTTAAAAAAAAAAAAAAAAAGCTAAAGACTAGTACTTTGTTAATTTTTTTCTCCCAACATTTTCCTTTGATGACTACTATCAAGTACTAGGAGAATATCCAAACCTACTGGCAAGTGGATATTGGCAATGAATGTCGTGGAGACACTTGGAAACTGGACCCTGAGTGGCTCAATAGCTTGTTCCTCCTGTGAGCCAGTACGCTTATGGCTGTGATTTTATTCTCTAACAGTCTGCACAATTAATTAAGCAGGTGTTTCTAGCCTGACCTACAAGCGAAATCCACCAATGTATTTGGAGCTAAGTCATCGTTTGTATAACGAGGCACAGAAATGCCAGTGTTTCATCATCCTCTGCAAAGGAAGCTGCCTTGCAGGTGCTCTGCCACCTAAAACAGGTTTGAGCACCCTTGTCCTCTGACTCTGTGAATGTTCTGTGTATGCACAGGAAAACTTCCTGGACAAAACAGAGCAAGGGAGAGTTCTCCTGCCACTTCTTGCCACCATCCCAGCTCAGGCAGTTGTTTTCTTTTCTTCCCTGGGAATCAGAAAGTATTCTTTCCCTTTAAATGTGCACCTGGAAAGTTCCCTATCAAACCAAGCTGACCTAGGCAGGCTCCCCATCCTGCCAACAAAAGCAGTAATTGAGTTCCAGAGTGGCTAGTAACTAGATGGCCAGGCTAGCACAGGCTGACTAGTTGTGCAATGGGCAGAAGCAGGAGCATGTTCCACGAAGCAACCACACACCACAGGCCCAAGGGCAGAGCCTGCAATCTCCTGGCTCCCAAGACTGCCCCTGGACCTTACCTCTTGCCCTTTGAGGTCCAAACTGGTGAGCCAGAATACTTTTCTTATTACTATCTCCAAATGACCTCCCCTACATTCCCTGCAGGCTTTAGAATCCTGCTCACCATCTTCTTTTCTGTCATATTCCCTGCCACCATCCTGGAGATTTCTTTCTTTATTTTTTAAAAAGATTTTATTTTTAAGTAATCTCTACACCCAAAGTGGGGCTTGAACTCACAACCCTGAGAATTAAGAGTTTCATGCCCTATTGACTAAGCCAGCCAGGTGCCCCGAGAATTTTTTTTAAGTTTATTTATTTATTTTGAGAGAGAGAGAGAGAGCAGGGGAGGGGCAGAAATAGAGGGAGAGAGAGAAAGAATCCCAAGCAGGTCCTGGGCTGTCAGTGTGGAGTCTGATGCGGGGCTTGAACTCCCAAACTGTGAGATCATGACCTGAGCTGAAAGAGTCAGACGCTTAACCGACTGAGCCACCCAGGTGCCCCAGAGAAGTTTTAAAATAAAATCATGCCACTATGCTAGTGGAGGTAACTTAATTCAGATCCAGATGTCATGATTATTTACTGAGCTCCTCTTGTGAGCTATGTGTTACTATGCATGTTGTCCCATTCAATCCTAAAGGTAACCAATGGAGCTTTTGCTTTTTTATTCAGAGCTCATGTAGCTCTATGAAGGGTTTGGGCGTCTCCCTAAAGGGGCTGAGGTGCTACTGTGTGAGGTCAGGATTAATACTAATGCAGTTTTACAGATAAGGAAACTGAGCATTAGAATAAATGTTGTCCTCAAGCCCATAGAGTAACTGGCATAATGGAAACTTGAACTTAAATCTAAGAAGCATAGTGAGAAGGGCAGAGTGCAAATGGGAATATGAACACCTACCTGGCAGGGTTATTGTAGAGAGATTGATGTACTTAGGTGAAGTGCAGGAGAGCAGGAGGTACTCAGGCAGTGTTACCTTTTTTCTCCTATGGTCCTTCAGATTTGGAGCCATTCTACCTTGCTGCTTCGTGATCACTGGGATTCTTGGGGAAGATGCCTGTAATCTTACAGCAGATAAAAAGCTACCATTGTTGGTCAATCTGAGACTCATGCCAACCCTTGCAAGGTAGTTATCTCATTTTCCAGAAAAGGAAGCCCAACTTCTTGGAGGATAAAGGAGGGCCACTCAGCTGATAAGCAGTAGGGTTGGGATTTGAGCCTGGGTCTGACTATCCCGAGAGGCCACATCTTTCCCTTTCAACTATGTGGTGACTTTCTGAGTTAAGAAGCTTTTCATACCCATAAGCATAAAAAAATTACATATTTCCTTTTAATAAGTTAATACTGTGTGGAAATATTTGGGAATTGGAAAGTAAGGAGGCACTCTCTTCTGTCTTGCAAATAAAGAGGAAGGAGACAGAGAAGAGTGTTAGCTGCATAATCATATGGACATATGTAATCACGTGTAAAATAATCACATAGTTTAAGGTTCACATGCCAACCTGATGAAAACAGCCTGGTTAGTACGTATTTTAAAAACAAACGTATTTTACATTTATAAGTGAGTTAAACATTTCTAAAATTCTCATTCTTTTGTTGGAAAAAAGATCTTTTGCTTTTTTGGTCTTGAATAAAAATATCTGGAAAACATATGTTTGTTGTTCTAGTTAAATAAAACCATTGACATCGTGGCATTTGTGCTAGCTGTGACTGTACTCCTAATGAAAATAGTGAAAAGATGACCTCAAACCCCTCCCTGACCTGCAGAGTTGGAAATGGGTCATCTCCCAGTGAATTCACAGTTATCTGCTTCGATTAGCTTCATATTCTGGAATAGCTCCAGAATTCAAAAAAAAAAAAACAAAAAAACAAAAAAACAAATTATTTGCAGCATCTGGTCTTCCCAAAAAGGAAACCTTAAAATTAACTCTGAGTTAAGAAAGATGCATAATAAGGTTGTGTTAAACAACTCGAGTGTGCTTACAAGAGAAAAACTTATATGGAATCTTCTATTGCAGGGATCAAATCAGGTCTAAATAAGTATTAAAGTTACAATTTAAGTGCATTTGATTAAAGAGTCCCATCAAGGTCTTTGAACTAAGACATAGACTGGAACCCTACTCACTTGGTTCCAAACAGTTTTTCAATATAAAGAACATGTAATTGGGCAAGGAACAGGGGTCAAAAACACAAATCCCGCAGGGTCGGGCAGGTAATGTAAACTAGAGTTGGGAGAGACAGGTTCCCCTCACCTGTAAGATGAAGGTAATGAAAATACAAATCTCACAGTACTGTTGTAAGGATTAAACTAGATAATGCCCGCGAAAATGCAGAAACATGGTTGTCGCTGTTAAGTCTCTGTACAAATAGTAACCATTGTTATTGCGGGATCTTTGCCCGCTTGCTTTCTTTGAAGGACATCATGACTTCCTAATAAGCTCCCTTGTCTTTCACACACCCTTGACACACCCCCGTCTTTCTTCTTTCCCATCTGTGAGGAAGCTAAAAATCCGATAAAATTGCATAGCAGCATCTGAAAGACAAAAGTGAAACAAAATGGGATGTTCTTGCTTCATCATTTTCCTGAACCAGCTTTTGTGAGAGTTTACTATGGGCAAGGCATGGGTGGCTGGAAGAGATGAATAGAGTTCTTACCAGCCATCAAATGAAGAGAGAAAGAGCCTTTTTCCCACTGCAGAAAGAAACCAGTATATAGACTGTCAGAAAACATCCATGAGGGCACTGCCCAGTGGAGATACAATGGGAGGCACACCTGTTAATTTTCAACTGTTTAGTAGCATGTTAAAAAAAAAAGTAAAAAGGAACAGGTGAAATTGGTATTAATATTAGCATTAAAAGTATATTTTGGGGGCATGTGGGTGGCTCAGTCAATTAAGTGTCCGACTTCGCTCAGGTCATGATCTCACGGTTCAGGAGTTCGAGCCCCGTGTTGGGCTCTGTGCTGACAGCTCGGAGCCTGGAGCCTGCTTCGGATTCTGTGTCTCCCTTTCTCTCTGCCCCTCATCCGTTCACACTCTGTCTCCCTCTCTCAAAAATAAATAAACCTTAAAAAAAATTTAAAAATATATATATTTTGGCTAATGTTTTCAAAATAATTATTTCAATATGCAATCAACGTAAAAAAATTATTGAGACATTTACATTCCTTTTGTCATACAAAGGCTTTGAAATGTGGTGTATACTCTATACTTACATCACTCCTCGATTTGGACCAGTCATATTTCAAAGGCTCTATGGCTACATGTGTTTGGTGGCCACCATATTGGAAAGGAGGTCTATGAGACCTCTAGAAAAAAGTGCTCAAGAAAAATGTTAACAAATGGGGTACCTGGGTGGCTCAGTCAATTAAGTGTCTGACTCTTTTTTTTTTTTTTTAATTTATTGTCAAGTTAGCTACCCTATGGTGTAGTCTTGGCTTCAGGAGTAGATACCCGTGATTCATCACTTACATACAACACCCAGTGCTCATCCCAACCAGTGCTCTCCTCAATGCCTATCACCCATTTTCCCCACCCTCCCAACCCCCCTCCCTCATCAACCCTCAGTTTGTCCTTTGTATTTAAGACTCTCTTATGGTTTGCCTCCCTCCCTGTTTGTATCTTATTTTTCTTTTCCTTCCCCTATGGTCACGTTAAGTTTCTCAAATTCCACATATGAGTGAAATCATATGATACCTGTCTTTCTCTGACTGACTTATTTCACTTAGCATAATACCCTCCAGTTCCATCCAAAGCATCTGACTCTTGATTTCAGCTCAGGTCTTGATCTCAGGGTCGTGAGTTAAAACCCCACATTGGGGTCCACGCTGGGTGTGGAGCCAGCTTAAAAAAATAAAAGAGTGTTAACATATAAACATTTAATGTTTGAATGTTTCTTCTACATTATGGGGGCTCTGAAGTTTTATCAGCTGAAAAAGGTCCAGAAGGCCCTTTTGACTTCAGCACCATTCAGATTCCCTCCAGAAACACAGCAAACATTCCTCCAGCTGACAGTTCACAGTTGGGTCTTTCTGTGGGCTTTGCCACCAGCCAAAGGAAGTTGCCTTGATCAGGCTAGGTCCCACATCCAATAACTTGTTGTTGCATTAGTAAGAAGTCCTGACTGCCTTGTCTCAGTTTGGGACCACCCTGCAAAGCCACCCAGCTCCAGAGCTTCCTGAAGGAACGGCTGAGGCCCCTGTTACAGCTGCATCCCAGCTCAACTCGTCCCTCTGCCTGATCCTGCTGCCCTCACTTTCTTTTTTTTTTTAATGTTTAGTTATTATTATTTATTTTTATATTAAAATTTTTTTAAGTTTATTTATTTATTTTGAGAGAGAGAGAGAGAGAGAGCACAAGTGAGGTAGGGGCAGAGAGAGAGGGAAAGAGAACTCCAAGCAGGCTCCACACTGTCAATGCAGAGCCCAATGTGGGGCTCAAACACATGAACTGTGAGATCATGACCTGAGCCGAGATCAAGAGTGGAACGCTTAACTGAGCCACTCAGGTGCCCCTGTTTGTTATTTTTGAGAGAAAGAGAGAGAGAGCTGGGGGGGGGGGAGGGGGGACAAAGGATCTGAAGCAGGCTCTGTGCTGACTGCAGAGATCCAGATGTGGGTCTTGAACTCGCAAATGCTGAGATCATGACCTGAGCCAAAGTCAGACACTTAACCGACTGAGCCACCCAGATGCCTCTGCTCTCACTTTCTTACAGGTATCACTCTTGAGAGCATGCTTCCATACCCCTCCTGCAAGCAGATTCCCTTCTCAGAGCCCGTTTCCTGAGGAATCCTCCTAAAACTTCTACCCCGTGTTAGGTTGCCCTTCATAAGGACAGCAGCTGTATTAACAGACTGACATTTTTCTGTGTCATACTTGCACAAGGACCCTGAAGTCTGTGGGCCTCTTGTCAGATGATCGGCTATTTATCTGCACAAAGGAGGAAAATATGTAATCACTGCAAGTTCCCTGGTACAAGTCGCTCCAGGTTTTAGGAACGATACTTGGGTCTCCAATTTCTGTAAAAAAAGAAAATAGCGAGAAACCTGCCACCTGCCACTCAATATACAAACGAGGTAAGAGTGGATGTCACCGTAGCCCGTCTTGTTAGCCATGCTTCCTCATGTAGTGAGGTTTGTAGATTCTCAATTCAAAGGTCCCAACAACATTTCTGAGAGCAACCCTGGGCCAGGGACAGGCTGAGGAATCCTATCTTCTGGTAGAGGACGGTAAGCAGTGTAGCTAACATCCAGGTTATCTTTGGCATAGCATTGGAGAGGGAACAAAGGGAATGTGATACCCTTTGATTTGTCTCCTTGTCCTGAAGTCTAGCTTGGCTTAAAAGATGACACACAGCTCTGGTGGGAAACCCTCAGACAAAACCCTAAATTCTCAAGCAAAAAAAAAAAACCCAAAAATGTCCTACTACCTGCTCTTTGTCACCTCCTTACTTTTCCAGCCTTTAGGCTTGTTCTTACTTGCTCTTTCTCCATCCACTCAACTTCTCTCGTTCCTTCAAGACCATCTCAAAGGGTTTCTCCTCCATGAAACCTTCTTTCATTTTGAAGGTTTATATATAATTCATATACCATTCTATTTACCATTTATGTATTTAAACTTATGTATTCAAATTTAGATATATTTAAATGTATTTAATTTATAAATAATTTAATTTAATTTAATTTATAAATAAATTTAAATGTATTTTAAAATACATAAATTACTATTTATGTATTTAAACTTATATTCAAATTTATGTATTGAATTTTAAGTACAATTCAATGGTTTATGGTATATTCACAGTTGTGCAACCATCCATCACCAAAATCACTTTTAGAACATTTTCTAAAATGTTTTTCTTTTTTTTCTTTTTTTAAGTTTATTTATTTTGAGAGAGACATAGACAGCATGAGTAGAGGAGGGGCAGAGAGAGAGAGGGAGAGAGAGAGAGAATCCCAAGCAGGCTCTGCACAGCCAGCACAGAGCCTGATGTGGGGCTTGAACTCATGAAACCACGAGATCATGACCTGAGCTGAAACCGAGTCAACGCTTAACTGACTGAGCCATACAGGCACCCCTCTTGTAGAACATTTTCAAAAACATTTTCAAAAAGGCACCCTGCATCCCTTAGCTGTCACTCCCAAGCCCCCCATTACCCATCTCCAGCCACGGGTAACTATTAATTAATTTCTGTCTCTCTATAGTAGCATAATGTTTTCAAGGTTCATCCATGTTGTAGGATGTTGTCAGTATTTCATTATTTTTTTTTACATGTTTATTTATTTATTTTGAGAGAGAGAGAGAGAGAGAGAGAGAGAGAGAGAGAGAGAGAGAATCTCAAGCAGGCTTCACACTGTCAGCTCGGAGCCTGATGTGGGGCTCAACCTCACGAACCCTGAGATCATGACCTGAGCTGAGATTAAAAGTCCGATGACCGACTGAGCCACCCAGTGCCCCTTCAATCTTTTTAAATGCTGAATAATATTCCATTGTGTGGGATATGCCATATTTTATTTATTCATTCATCAGTGATGGATATTAGGTTATTTCCACTTCTTGGCTATTGTGGATAATGGTGCTATGCATATTCTTGTACAAGTTTTTTGTGGGCATATGTTTTCATTTCTCTTGGCTCTATAGCTATAAGTGGAATTGTTGGATCATATGGTAACTCTATGTTTAGCCATTTGAAGAACTGCCAGCCTGTTTTCCACAGCAGCTGTGCTATTTCACATTCCTGCAAGCAATGTATGAGGGTTGCAATTTCTCCACACCTTCATCAACGCTTGCTATTTTCTATCTTTTGATTATAGCCACCCTGGTGGGTATACAGTGGTATCTCGTTGTGATTCAATTTGCATTTTCCTGATGACTGACGTTGAGCATCTTTCCATGTGCTTACTGGCCATTTGTGTATCTTCTTTGCAGGAATGTGTATCCAGATCTTCTGCCCATTTTAAAGCATGGTAACTTATCTTTTTATTATTGAATTATAAGTGTTTCTATATATTCTAGGTACAAGTACCTTGTTAAATATATGATTTGCAAATATATTCTCTCATTTTTCTGTGGATTGCCTTTTCACCTTCTTGATGGTGTCCTTTGAAGCACGTAAGTTTTAAATTTCGATGATATTCCATTTGTCTATTTTTTTTTCTTTTGTTGCTTGTGCTTTTGGTGTCATGTCTAAGAAGCCATGGACTAATCCAAGGTTATGAAGATTTAGTCATCTTTTATTCTAAGAGTTTTATAGTTTTAGCTGTTATATTCAGGCTTAGATCCATTTGAGATAATTTTCATACATGGTGGGAGGTAAGGGTTCAACTTCATTCTCTTGATGTGGATATCCGCTTGTCCCAGCACTGTTTGTTGAAAAAAATCATTTTTCCCTCATTTATGTCTGGGTGCCCTTGCCAAAAATTAAGAAATCAACTGAATGCATGAAACCTTTTTTGATCCTCCCAACTGAATGAGGACCCAGGTCGATGGAGCAGCCTCTATCTGGAATACTGCCAGTCCTGTGGCAGAGGGAAAATGAGACATGGTAAACTCTGGACTGGCTCTTAAAATTTTGCTCAGAAGTGACACATATCACTCCCATTCCCACTTCATTAGCCAAAAAAAGTCATAAGGCCAAACTGATGTCCTTGGAGAGAAGAAAATTACTCCTCCCATAGGGTGGGGAACTGCAGGGAAGGAAAACAGATTATTCTGGGGAACAGTAATACAATTTAATCCTTCCTCACCGTCCCCTGTATGACCCGACACCTTGTTCTTTTGGTGTTCTTCTGACCTGTCCATTACCCCTTAGCTTTCTTTCCCTGCCTCTTTCATGTTGGTGTTTCCCGGTGTTGTGAGCTTGGCTCTCTTCTCTTCATACTCTATAGACTTCCTAGGGGAATCTCGTCCATTCCCACAATCTACTACCTGCCAACTCTCCTAGTTACACTTCCAGCTTCTGACCTGTGTGGCCAACTGACTACTGAATATCTCCCACAGACATTCCAAACTCAGCATGCCGAGACCTGAATTTATCACTGTCTTCATGCCACCCCAAATCTGCACCTCCTCCTGAATCCCCAGTTTGGGAAATAGCACACCATTCTCCCAGTTGTCCCAGCCAGAACCCTGGCACCTTCTTCATATTCAACCACCAAGTTGTACTGAGTCCACTTCCTGAACATCACTTGAATTCGTCCCTTTTGGTCCCTTCTCAATGAGTCTGCTCTAGGTTGCCATTATCTCTCATTTGGATGATTGGTCTTGTCCCTTCTAGTCCATTCTTCATGTTGCAGACAAAATGATTTTTATAAAATGCAAATCCAGTTTGGCCACTCTCCAGTCCCCCACTGGCTCTCCACTGCTCCGGGGATAATGATTAATAACACTAAGAGGCCTTAGGAGACCTTTTATGATCTGACTTCTGTTATTTCTCTAGCCTCACTTTTGTACAGTATCTGCCTGGCATTTTATTCATCTTGAGCTAGCTTTAGTTCCCTAAACACATTGTGATGTCTCCATTCAGGGCTTTTGAGCGAGCACTTCCCTGTGCCCGGGATAGTCTTTCCTTCTCTGCAGGGTAACTCCTACTTGTTCATAAAGCAACGGGCTGAACACCACTTAGTCCTTCTCTTCAGACTGGATGAACACTAAGTGATTGAAAGATAGTTTAGCAAAGAGATTAAGAGGCAGGACTCTGCAAACTGATGGCCCAGTTTTGAATCCTGGCTGTCATCTACCAGCTTTGAAATGGCATGCAAGGCCTAACTCCTCTGTGCCTCTGTTTCCTCAGGCATAAATTAGGGAATAGGAAGAGTCCCTATTACATAAGGCTGTGATGGGGATTAAATGAATAAATCTATGACAAGTGTTTAAAATAGCGCCTGACACTATTCTAAGGGCTCAACAAGTATTTGCTGTTACTTTTATGTATCTCCATAGCACCCTATAGTTACCCCTATAGTTAAGCATTTATTGGATGAATATAATTCCCAATTTACTTACCTGACTGCTTCACTGCATTCTAAGATCCTTAGATTTGGGACAGTGTCTTATTCATTATTGGTGCTTCAGTTCCTGACACACAATATTTGTTAAATGACTCAATTAATGAATGAATGAACTGGTCTTCATGCAATGATCCCTTCTCATCTTGTGTTATGAGGATAAATTCTGTCCTCCCTACTTGATATACCGTAAGCTTACTGAGGGCAGGATCACAAGTATGGTCAACTCAGCACATTCCTTCTCCCTCCAACCCAACATTGCTTAGCAATATTGAATTAATACCAGTTGAATTAAATTCTCCTCCCTGAGAGATTTAAGCCTTTTTCCTGCTTTTTCACTTGCCATAACCTCCAATCTATTTCCACATAACCCATTTTAACCTGAAATCCCAGGGAAAGACTTTCCTGTATCTGTTGCCCAACTGTTAGAGTAGGTTAGTTATACAAGAAGGGATTGAGGACAATAAAACTCAAGTTAAGGATTAGAAGTTACATTTAGGTGGGGTGTCCTATAATTTTTGAAAATAATATTGAGCTGAGAGATTTTGTTCCTCATTATCTTGTAAAAGCTACTGAAATCCAAGGCCTTGTTATAATTTACCTGCATGCTGGGTGGGTGGAACAGCAGGCTTAAGTGAAAGGGGAATTAAGTAGGATGTAGAGAGGCAAGTTTTAGTACAGGCTGTCGACAAATATATGTGACCTTGGAAGTCACCGCCTCTCTGGGACTTACTTGTCCCACCTGTAAAGTGAAAGAGTATAAATGGTCTCCCAAGTTCACCATAAATTCTGACATATCATGCATCATCTCTCCAGAAGCAGCTCATTCTAGGAAGGAATTTTCTATTGTTCCACTTGATCTCAGAAGAAACAGAAATGGTGTAAAAAAACCATACCAGGTGTCTTTAGCTCCATGGCCAGTGATAGCTGATAATAATCATAGAAATAATCTGGACAATCCAGGGATTATCCACATCTTACGGGCAAGACCTGAAGTGGAATGTGATACTGGAGAATAGTCTTTTGAGTGGGACAGACCTGAATTCAAGTCCCAACTTAGCCATGTACTAGTTATGGAGCCATGGGCCAGTGGGCCTGTTATTTAACTTCTTTACCCTGGGTTTCCTTGGTTGTAAAAAACTGGGGCTCATATCTATGTTGTAGAAGTAGCCTAAGGATTAAATGAAGCAGTTCATGTATCACACCTGGTGTTTCGGCCTTGAAGAAATGTCAGGTCATTTTCCCTATTCCATTCAATCCTTCACTTGTTAAAAGTACTTTCACAGATACCCACCTGTGCCTATAAAACTAATTCATTTGCTCCTTACCACAAGTTGGGATTTGGAGAACGGGCATTTCTGTGGGTTAGACTAGCTCAGTAACTTTTTGGTGGGACAGTGTCTAGAGCAATGAGCATCTTCTCTGAGTCTAATGCAGTGGTATCTGGTTGTTAAAGGTGACGGCCAGCTCCAGGACAACAGAAGGGCAAGGCTCAGGAGGGAGACATGGGACTTGAAGACACATCGGCCACATAGTACCTAAAAGGAATTCATGATTGAGCTGGTAGTGCAATCCAAGACTCTGGCCATAGAGACCCCTCAGCAACCCCCCAGGGAGCTACAGAATTACTAAGAAGTTCTGTGACAAAGTATGAAGGAATATTTCTGACCACATGGACATTCTGACATTCATCTAGGCGTCACTTGGGTTCTGACATATGATTGTGGGCCAAGGCAGCCCACCAGTGTTGGATAGTGTTGTATTTATGGTCTTAGCCAACTATGTTTTCTCCAGTCTCCCAAAGCCTGCTCACCTTCGAGCGGAGTGTGAACACTCAAGCATCAACTCCTTCAGAGAGGGCCCAATGTCACCTGGCTGATTTGTGGTACAGCTGACCTGGAATCTGATCATGAGGCTATGGTCACCAAATCCAAAGCTTTTTCCAAGGTCACCTGGGTAATAAAGGGAAATGTTATCACTAGAAGCCATGACTCTCAATTTGTGAGGAAGCACTCTTTTGGGGATCAGGCCTTTCATTAGATGACTGTAAATTTTGGAACAGTGTTTTAAAGAATTCTGGACAGAAATCAAAGAAATTTCTTTATTTAAGCTTTATTTAGTTAACTGGTTAGTTTTGCAGGGCAGTGAATAAAAGAGTCTCCAAAAGACAGGTATCAGTCAAATGGAAGTAATATCAACAATAACACTACCCTTTAGTGAGCACCTATTGTGTGCTCAGTTGTGGAATAGCACAGTGGTTAAGAACACTGAGCTCGATTCAGACTATTCAAATGTTTGGATTTGAAATCTTGGCTTTCCCATCTAACTAGCAGTGTGACTTTGGGAAAATTACTTAACCTGAGCTTCAGTTTCCTCATTTATAAGTTGGATAATAGTGCCTACTGATAGTATTGCTATGAAGATAAGAGTCATGAGAAATGTTCTGCAGAATAGTAAGCGCTGTCAAATTCTCACTGTTCAATACGTAAAACCTGGAGCCATGCTCAACAGTAAAAGTTAACAAGAGTTAACTAGAGCAATCCAATAAGGACACAGCTCCTTCAGGAATGAGGATTTGGGTCACCTCATCAGGAAAGGTCCTGGCATCCACACCTTCCCCACATCCCATGAGCTTGAGGGACAGCTGGCTCTTGGGTTGGAGCAAGTGGTTCAGGCCTAAGCTTATCAGCCATGCTTCTGTACTTACTGGCTCAGGGATGGGCAAGTGACCCACTTAGGGCCCATGAAACCAGACGGAGGCCTGCTGGGAGCTGCTGGAAAGTTTTCTTGCTTTTCTAAGAGGAAGTTTGAAGGAAACCCGGTCTGTCTCCCCAAATGCAAATGGGGAAGCATATAGCCCTTGAAGTTGTTGCCAGCAGTCTCAGAACTATGAGGGGGAGCCAGCCTCAGCATAAGGCCAACACCACAAAAGGCAGAGAGAAGAGTTGGAGAGAAACAGTCCTGAGCGATCCTGTCAACCTGCTGATCAAACCAACCCTGAAGCCCACCACACTGTTAGCTTTTCAGTTCTTTGAGCTAATGTATTGTTTGTTGTTCAAAGCCCTCTGCGGTGGGTTGCCTATTACTCAAACATTCCTGTTACAATAGGGAAGGCTCTGCAAGTGATGGTCACAGGCTCCTCACCCACAAGTCACTGTCATACACCTTCTAGGAGAACAAAGAGAAATGTAAAAAGCCTAGGTCTAGGAAAATGTTGACATGACACTTGTGAGCTCTCAATGGAAAAAGCCAGGTGAAGAGGAGACTTCAGAGACAGAGGTAGCCACACTTCCCTGCTTGTCACCCGTGGGCTGCATGTCCACAACTGTACACATAATTTCTCCGTTCACTGACTCTCACGTACCAAAACGCAGACCACAGCTAAAGCTCCTATGTGAGCAGGACACAGATGGTTTTGTATGTAAAGAGGATTCTTCTCTTCTCATGGTAAGTCCTCAAAGGCATTTGGGTCTCCCCTGGATAAATGTCTAACACATACGTTTCAAAATCAAATATTATACAAACCAAGGTATCTTCAAATTCAAGCAGTGCGTCAAAGTGACAAACGCTGTTCTGTCAAAAAGGATCACTTTATTCAACTACACATAACATATATAAAAGCAAGCAAAATCAGGATGTTTTCCTCAGCCATCCTTTCCACATTTTGTGTAGTTTTAGTGAACTATAAACCACTGTTTTCTTCATGCCTAAAAGACAAAAAGAAGAGATGGTTAGAAAGTTGGGGCTTGATGACCAAATACTCTGCTAGAGCTTCCATGATATTCTCATCAGAGACCTGTCTTTGGAAGGCAGCAGTGATGGGCTGATTGGTGGGGCCCAGGAGACCCTGGGAGCCGAAGATGATTAAGGATCACCATGGTCAACATAAGGGGGAGAGATTCTGATTTAGGCATTACTGCCACAGTGACATGAATGCCAAAGGTACCTGAGTTAATGGGATAAGTGAATCTTTCGAGTTACGAGCCTATTGAGTCTATCGTCAGCCTTTGACTTCAGTAGCTCTTTTAAAAACGAGAAAGGATGGGGCACCTGGGTGGCTCAGTCGGTTAAGTGGCTGACTTCGGCTCAGGTCATGATCGCGCGGTCCGTGGGTACGAGCCCCGCGTCGGGCTCTGTGCTGACAGTTCAGAGCCTGGAGCCTGTTTCAGATTCTGTGTCTCCCTCTCTCTCTCTGACCCTCCCCTGTTCATGCTCTGTCTCTCCCTGTCTCAAAAATAAATAAAACATTAAATAAAAAAATAAAAACGAGAAAGGAAAACAAAGACAAAACGCTGCATGTAAATGGACATCCGCAGCCCCCCTTCTGACTCCCAGTGCCTGCATCCCAACCACCCCCAGTTCCCTGCCACTGTGTCACTGAGTACCCCACCGGCCTGCCCAGAACAGGTATCAGTTCCATCCTTCTCCGTCTGTTCACTCCATCCCCCTTTCAGATTCCTTCTGCAGAAGTGCCTTCCTGGACGCCCCAGGCCGATTCAGATGCTGCTCCTCCTGGTCCCACAGCACCTGTGCTGGTCATGCGTACAGCACTTACCACACTGCTGGTCATGCGTACAGCACTTACCACACTGCGTGGTGCTTGTCAGTTTACTGAGCTGTCCCTCTGCCTAGACTGGGAGCTCCTTAAGGACAGGGAGCATGCCTCATTTGTCCCTGTATCCCCATCATCTAGTACAGTGCCTGGCATATGGCAGGTATTCGGTAAACGTTTTTGAAATGATGTGACAGATGCACCTCATCCAGATATGTGACCTTCTAGCTCCCCACCTACTTAATCACAAGTACCTGATGAAACCGGAGGAGAGGCTCTCTGGGGGCCAATGGGACAGAAGTAAAATGGGATAGAATAATGGGATGCTATTTGTCTGTCAGATCTAATAGGATCCAATTTGCAGACGGTATTATGGGCTCAACTTCCTTTGTGCTGAGGATGAGATCATTTAGTCTGTGTTTCAGGGTGTGGCCCAAAGATCCCAACAGTCTTTTTCATCATGAGATACAAATTGTGGTGTGTGTTGCAAGTCTGAAACACACACTTCTGACAGTGCACCTTAAGCTTTGTGGATGAGTAATAGGATTAACTCTGGAGACTCCTACTATGGGGGTTTGAGTGGTCTCTTGAAAATACCTGGGTGTATTACCTGGAAGCTGCCCAGTCCACTCAGAACCTTCAAAGAAGCTACTGCAGGCAGTGGTGGGTAAAAAGGCAGCATATCAGGAAAATTGTTAGCGAATACTTCTATAAACTCTGGCCCAGCTTTTCTAGTGATTATTTGCAAACTGACATAGCGTAGTCAAGAAACTCAGAGCTCCTTTCTCTGCCTCCGCCTCTTTTAATTTTCTCCCTGGAGCAACCACTTTGGTGAACCTCACCCAGTTGAGCATTGAGACTGGAAACTTATTACGTAAGGTTCTTTTTTTTAATATTCCAGCCGGAGCCAATCAAGACACTAAGCAGAACACAGGTGGTGCATACAGTAAGGTTCAACATAGCAACCCCAGGGCATTGAGTCACAGCTAGAGGAAGACGCATCAACCATGGTTAAGTCCCAGCGCAACTTCACAAACCTTACGTACAGACTCCTTGGAGCATAACATTTAAGGTAAATACCTAAAGTACATGAGTGTCACCATGTAGCCATGTTTTGCTGCTACTGCACAGAAACCTCTCTTCGTCGAAAACAGTCTCTCCCTTTGATGGCTCTGACAGAGTGAGTCTCAGAAAGACTGCAGGAGGGAACTGTGTTAGAAAGAGCACTGGAATAGGAGTCAAGAGACCTCAAATCTAGTTGCAGCTGGACCACAAACTTACAGTTTGTGACTCACTCTCTCTGCACCTTGACTTTCCCATCTGCAAAAAGACTGGTTGGACTAGTTCAGGGTTCTCTAACAACGTCAGTCTGTAGGAAAGTGAGGAGGAAACTGTAGGAAAGTTTGCTGTCTGTGTGCACGTGTGCATTTCTGTGCAGAGTGTGCAGTTTTTGTCAGATTTTCACAGGGAGCCAGGATTTGCAGAAGGTTAAGAACCAACAGATTGGAACAAAGAATTCTTTCGGCCTTAATATTCTAACTGCAGTTCAGGTAGAAGAATAACAGTGCATGAGGTTGGGAGTGGGCAACATTTCCTAAACAGGGCACAAAAGCTGCTCCCATAAAGGACATTGATAAACTGGACTGAAAAAAATTAAGAGCATCTTTTCATCCAAAGATACCATCGAGTAAAGGATCTATACACTTAAAATTATAGAAAGCTTATAGAAGAAATTGAAGAAAACACAAAGAAATGGAAAAATATTCCATGCTCATGGATTGGAAGGACAAATATTATTAAAATGTCAATACTACTCAAAGCAATCTACACATTCAATATAATCCCTATCAAAATAACACCAGCATTCTCACAGAGCTAGAACAAATGATTCTAAAATTTGTATGGAACCAGAAAAGTCCCCAAATAGCCAAAGTAATGTTAAAAAAGAAAACCAAAGCTGGAGGCATCACAATTCCAGACTTCAAGCTGTATTACAAAGTTGTAATCAAAAAGAGACACAGAGATTAATGGAATAGAATAGAGAACCCAGAAATGGACCCATAAATGTGTGGCCAACTAACATTTGACAAAGCAGGAAAGAAAATGGAAAAAAAGACAGCTTCTTCAGCAAATGGTGTTAGGAAAACCGGACAGCAACATGCAGAAGAATTAACATGGACAACTTTCTTACACCATACACAAAAATAAACCCAAAATGGATGAAGACCTAAATGTAAGACAAGAAACAATGAAAATCCTAGAGGAGAAAATAGGCAACAACCTCTTTGACTTTGGCCACAGCAACTTCTTACTAGACATGACTCTAGAGGCAAGGGAAATAAAAGCAAAAAGGAACAAGTGGGACCTCATCAAAATGAAAAGTTTCTGCACAGTGAAGGAAACAATCAACAAACTAAAAGGCAATTGACAGAATGGGAGAAGATATTTGCAAATGACATATAAGATAAAGGGTTAGTATCCAAAATCTATAAAGAACTTATCAATCTTAACACCCAAAAAACAAATAATCCAGTGAAGAAATGGGCAAAAGACATGAATAGACACTTTTCCAAAGAAGTCATCCAGATAGCTAACAGACATGAAAAGATCCTCAGCATCTCTCATCACCAGGGAAATACAAATTAAAACCACAAAGAGATACCATGCCACATCTGTCAGAAAGGCTAAAATGAACAACTCAGGAAGCAACAGATATTGGTGAGCATGTGAAGAAAGGGGAATACTTCTGCACTGCTGGTGGGAATGCAAACTGGTACAGCCACTCTGAAAAACAGTATGAAGGCTCATCAAAAAAATTAAAAATAGAGTTACCCTGTGACCCAGTAACTGCACTAGTAGGTATTTATCCAAAGGATACTGGAGTGCTGATTGAAAGGGGCACATGTACTCCAATGTTTATAGCAGCACTATTGATAATAGCCAAAGTATGGAAAGAGCCCAAGAGTCCATCCACTGATGAATGGATAAAGAAGACGGATAAAGAATACCTAAAGTACATGAGCATCACCATGTAGCCATGTTTTGCTGTTCTGTATATATACAATGGAATATTACTCAGCAATCAAAAAGAATGAAATCTTGCCATTTGCAATAATGTGGATGGAACTACAGTGTATTATGCTAAGCGATAAGTCAGTCAGAGAAAGACAAATATATGATTTCATTCATATGTGGAATTTAAGAAATAAAACAGAAAGGAAGGAAAAGTAAGGTATAAGCAGAGAGGGAGGCAAACAATAAGAGACTCTTCAATACAGAGAACTGAGGGCTGCTGGAGGGGTGGTGGGTGGGGGCATGAGCTAAATGGGAGATAAGCATTAAGGAGGGCACTTGTTGGGATGAGCACTGGATGTTATATGTAAGTGATGAATCACCAAATTCTACTGAAACTATTACTACACTATATACAATTAACTTGGATTTAAATAAAATTAAAAAAAAATACACCATCAAGATAGTGAAGTGACAACCACCACGTGGGAGACTTTCGCACTATGCATATCAGACAAAAGACCTGTATCCAGACTTTACAGAGAATTCAGTAAGAAAAGGTAGACAATTCAGGGGCACCTGGGTGGCTCACTCAGTTGGGCGTCCGACTTCAGCTCAGGTCATGATCTCACGGCTTGTGAATTTGAGCCCCACATCCAGGTCTGTGCTGACAGCTCAGAGCCTGGAGCCTGCTTTGGATTCTGGGTCTCCTCTCTCTGCCCCTCCCCTGCTCATGCTCTGTCTCTCTGTCTCTGTCTCTGTCTCTCTCAAAAATGAACATTAAAAAAAAAATGAAAAACATGAAAAGATAGACAATTCAGTAGAAAAATGAGCAAAAAAACTAGAATAGGCACTTCACAAAAGAGGATATCCAAATAAACATGGAACAAACGCCCAGCTTCGTTAGCCATCAGAAAAATGTAAATTAAAACTCCAATATGATACCACTACTCACCCCTCAGGGTGCCTAAAATGAAAAAAAAATAGTATCAAGTAAGGAGGAGCTGCACCAGGAGCTCAGTTAGTGGGAGTGTAATTTGGACAACTATTGGGTAGTATTACCAAAGTTGAACATTCACATACTTTATGATCTTGTAATTCCACCCCTAAGTATGCACCCAGGAGAAATGCACAGGTTTGCTCACCAAAAGGCAGGTACAGAAACATTCACAGTGGCACTACCTATAATGGCCCCAGAGTGGAACCAACCCAAGAAACCATTAACATAGAGTGGGTAAACTGTGGTATAATCATACAGTGGGCTCGTGGCAATGAGGATAAATGAACTATTGCTGCTCCCACCACCATGTTGAATCTCACTGATCTAATGGGGAGTGAAAGACACAGGAGACTACATATTTGCTTAAAGTTCAAAATGGGCACAACAGAAGCATGGCATTGGAAGTCAAACACTAGTTACTACTGGAGGAACAGTGACCTTGACTGGCACACCGTCTGGGGGATGGTTCTGTTCTATTTCTTCATCTGGGTCTAGGTTCATGAGTGTTCACTTTGTGAAAATTCACCAAATTTCTGATATATGCATTTTCTGTACATATGGAGATCTTTTTTCTACTACCAAAAGCCTCGAATCTTTGATTTATTCGGTCACTGAAATACACTGAGCCAGTATTTATTGAGCATCTATATAATACTAGACACCGAGCTAGCTGTTGGGAATACTGGTATGGACAACAGTTATGGTTTCTGCTCTTACAGTTTACAATCCACAGAATTCTACTTGGCTTACCTTAAGTCTACTTTTGGTTTCTGCTCTCTTTCTATAGAAAAGGATGGTGATTTAGGAAGTCTGTATTTAGAATGTGTCTTGGGGGAAGACATTTAGAACCACCGTCATTGTCTTTGCTCCTTCTCCAAAGGATAAAGATGGAATATCTCTTTAGATACCGTGTCTTTAGACAGATTCTTATCTACCTAAAGTGAGTCATTATGGATTTTGATTAGTATCTAAAGTCAGACCTGTTTTGGAAGCATATAGAAATCTACTTCAACATATGGCTCCTAAGGTTTTACTTCTGTTGATTTCTAGCTTGTTCCATGTGACCTGCAGCAAAATTACTCACATGTAAGACCATGAATCCCTATGTGACTTTAAACAAGACGGGTCTGATGACAGACACGGTTCTCCAGGAAACAATGTGAGGCAGAGACAGGAGTAGGTTGTGAGAGGGCTCTCCGTTCCCATAATTCTACTTTTCAGATATTTATGAGGGAAAATCAGCAAGCCCCCAAACAGTCTTCCAATTATTTTCCAACCATAGACATTATCTATGAAGAAAATCTCTTGAAGCAGAAGTACAACTTATTTTAAGGACTCTTGGGTTAAATAATAAGCTGGAAAAAAAAAAACCCCATAACTATTATACGTTCTTCTTATTTAATATGTAGGTACCAAAAAATGGAAGAAGTGTTTTAGTAATAAGAAATCAGAAGCAGAGGATAATCAATGATCATTCTATCGTGTTCCAGGAAAGGGCTGGTAAGGAACCCCTCAGGTATGTCAGAAACTTTTTAGGAACAAGACTAAACCTGTTTTGTTAATTCAGTTGAATCCTTTGAAGCTAGAGAGGTAAATAGGTATCTGTCTCCAGAGTCAATTATGACTGACCAGGAAGTGAGGTGGGGAAAAATAAAGCAAGATTTCAGAAATTAAACTCATCATCCTCCCTGACTGCCCCCACCTCTGGGAATGGCAGCAACATCCATTGCTTTCCAAGCCAGAAACCTGGGAGTTCTGTTTGACTCCTCTCTCTCCTTCACTTCCCATGTCCCTCCAATCATCTGGAACAGGTAACTTGCCCTCTCAATATTGTGTACATCTCTCCTCTCTGCCTGCAATGACATGAGTTCAGACTGCCTAACTCCTCCACTGACTGGCTGCAACCAGAGCTAATCAGTTTCCCGAGCAATAGCTTTATCTCCTTTCCCTCTCTTCTCTATTCTCTGTAGCCATCGAGGTCTTGTTACAATCCTTCAGTGGCTTCCCTCTGCCCTCAAAATAAACTCTGAATTCCTCTGCCTGGCTTTTCAGGCCCCCCTTCACTGGCTTCTGCTTACTTCTCATCACTATATTCCACCATCTCTCTCTTATTCCCATACCAGAATACTGAAGCAGGTTGTTAACGGGAAGGCTGCTGCTGATCAGCATATGACAGATTGTGGGGCGCCTGGGTGGCTCACTTGGTTAAGCGTCTGACTTCGGCATAGGTCATGATCTTGTGGTTCACGAGTTCGAGCCCTGCATCAGGCTCTGTGCTGACAGCTTGGAGCCTGGAACCTGCTTCGGGTTCTGTGTCTCCCTCTCT
This sequence comes from Panthera uncia, assembly GCF_023721935.1. Lineage (NCBI taxonomy): Eukaryota > Metazoa > Chordata > Mammalia > Carnivora > Felidae > Panthera > Panthera uncia. Next base: position 51,124,633 of record NC_064816.1, read on the forward strand.
CTCTGCCCCTTCCCTGCTTGTGCTCTGTCTCTCTCTCTAAAAAAAAAAAAAAAAAAAAAAAAGAATATGACAGGTTGCTTAGCTGGTCTTCTGTGACCAGTCTGAGATGTGATGCCATCTGCTACCACCATGAAAAGAGGAGCAGGCCAGTATCAGGAGACTAAATGGCCTTTCACTTCTCCTGAGCTGCTGGTGAGTTAGTCTAAAAGGGGAAAACAGTGTTTGGCTTTGGAGGTAGTAAGACCACATGAGAACAGGCAATCGTGCTATCGAACAGTTTGTTAGAAAAGGCAAACCTCTGGGCTGGTTATAGATGCCTGGCCTCTATCTTTCCTAGGAATAGAGTGAAATTTAGATCTAGACTCACCCAAGTTTATAAAGCACCTACTAGGTACATACTGGACCCTCTCAGAACATGTACTGAGCTGGGTATTAGTAACCCCTCCATTTCAAGGAAGAAGGGCTAATTAACATACCAAGGTTACAGAGGCAACAAATGAATAACTGCAACACAAGTCCAGGTCTTCTGACCCGAAGCTTAGCTCCTTGGTTAGCTATGTACCTCTGAAGCTAAGCATATTTCAATATAAAAGGTATTCATTAGCTAAGGGGGAAGTCTGAACCTTCCTTTTCACCCCTCCCCCCCCAGTGGGAGGCTATGAAGGGAGGCATGAGAATGGCTAATAACGAATACAAACTCCATCAAATACACTGGGATTCTCACCTGCACATGATGCACCAGCTAGCTGAAAAACTGAACACAGGTAGGACTTGGTGGATTTTGTCTTAGTGCAGCAAGCAGAACAACAGCCATGACCACAACAAAAGGACTTCTAAAGAACAATGTACAGAAGCATAGAGGTTCAGAACCTTGATGTGAAAAGAGAGGGAAGACAAACAGTAAACCAGCCACTCAGGCCCTTTTGTTTGTAGTTTACTCCCACTGGAGACCTGGTTAATGGGTGGGCTCGTGCCATCTGAATATGACAGTGCAAAGACGCATATTCTAAGGAGGGGTCACGAAACCTTTTAGGTGATAATAGTAAAAAGGGAAAGACCAGGCACAGTGCTGGATGCGTTTATATATCCTACGATGTAATTTTCACAAGCTGGTGAGGCAGGTTTAATTATCCCTATGAAATTAAAACTCAGAAAAATTAGGTAACTTGCCCAAGGCACAGTACTTAAGTTGGAATATGAACCCTAGTCTCTGGGGCTCATAAACCCCTGCCCTTGGCCTGGGCTGCCTTCATCACAGCCCCAAACCACCGTAAAACCAGAGAAGCCAGAGTGTGAGGTCAGTAAACCCATAGACCTTGAAGGGATGCCCAACACTTTTCACAATTTCTGCACCCTCAGAGCAGGCTGCATACATTCTGTTACTCTGGGCTTCCACAATCCAATAAGGCATCTTTAGAAAGGAAAAGGAAGCAGGCAGTGAGCACTCAGGGGAACCAGCACTGGGCACTAGGAACGGCCACAAGGAAACACTGGGCTGTGGCTTCTGTTAGGTGTCACCCACTGCCCTCTGCTGGCCACTGGAAAGAATGAGTGGAAAGAGGACCAAAGATTCATTTCAGGTTGATGCTCAAGATGATGATGGATTTAGAAAAATGCTTTATTAGAGAAAAATTCAAACTATAATAGAATATTACAGTATGTCTCATTTCTTCACCCAGCTTCAACAATATATCAATTCATGGCCAATCTGGTGTTATCTACCCCTTACCCACTTCCCTCCACCATGTTTGATTTTGAAGCAAATCCCAGACATCCTGTCCTTTCATCTGTAAAAATTTTAATTTAATTTCTAAAAGAAACATTTTAAAACATGATCACAACTAAAAAAAAAAATCCATGAATCTAATAATTCTTTAAAGCATAAGAGGCTCAAAATAAAAAAAAAAATAAAAAATAAATAAAGCATTCAGCCCCACCCAAGAAGCTGCAATCATGCAAATCACAGATTAATAGCCTGAACCACCCAAGCAAACAAAGACGCCTCATCTTCACCTTGCTAGGATAAGCCAGCAGGATCATAGATTAAATATCTTAATTGGAAATGCAAAGCTATACACTCCTGAGTGGTAGCAAAATCTTTAGCTGAGTAGATTTGGCACATGTGCTACTAAATCTTTGTTGAATTTTTGGCTGAATCTTCCCAAAGATTCAGAAAGGCAACACTGTGTCCTCGAGGCCAAACACTGTGTTGGGTATCCAGGCAGCTGGGGTGAGAGGTTAAGAGGTGTGACCACACCAGCTTCCTGGCAATCTCAGCCCAGGGATCAGAATCAGGCTGGAAGATTACTCGCTTCTCTGGGTTAGCTCTGTGCCATCTATCCCTTGTTACTGCAAATTTATACATCTAGTTTATGAACTCCTTGAAGGCAGGATGGTGTTGTGTTCACTTCTGTATCCTGCATGGCTAGCACATGAGAGAGGCTCAGTAGATGGTCACATCACAAAAGACTGAACTAGGAAAGTCCATCATTTGACAATACCAAGTACTGGAGAAAATGGGGGGGAATGAGAACTCTCCTTTACTGCTAGTAGGACTATAGATTGATACAATCATTCTGGAGGGCAGTGTAGCAATATTCAAAGCTATGTTCAAATGCTTAGGCCCATAAGACAACAGCAGGATGTTTAAAAAAAAATGTTTTTAAATGTACATTCAGAGAATAAAAAACAAAACAAAACAAAACAAAACAGAAAGAGCTCCTGGAAATTAAAACATATAATAGCACAAACAAAAACCTCAATAGAAGGGTTGGAAACTACAGTTGAGAAAATCTCCCAGAAAGCAGAGCAAAAAGATAAAGAGATAAAAACAAAAACACAGATGAAAGAAAACCAAAGGGCTCTTCAAAACCAAAGGAGTCCAATATCTGAAAAAAAGGAGTTCCAGAAAGAGAAGAGAGAAAACAGATGAGAACTTAAAGCAACAATAAAAGAACATTTTCTTATATTCTTTTTTTCTGAGTTTCCAAAATGAAAGGGCAATGAGTACCCAGTAAAATAGATAAAAACAGATTCATTATCAAAGTATATCCCTGAGAAATGTTAGAGCCCTGGGGCAAGAGAAGACCTAATCGGCTTCCAGAATGAACACACATGAAGGACTGAGAAGCAGGATGGTGTTGGGCCTCGATAGCAATCCTCAAGTGGGAAGACAATTGGAATAATAATATTGAAATTCTTTAAAAAGTGATTTCTATCTCTCTCCAGCCTAAGTGTCAATTCCATGTGAGGGTAAGCTAAAGATATTTCGAGTTGTATACGGTCTCCAGAGTTGCCTCCTTGCATCCTTTCTTAGGAAATGACTGGATGGCGTGCTTCCCCAAAATGAGAGCGGGCACCGCAAAAACAAAAGGCACAAGAGTCAGGAGACGGGATCCCTCTCGCAAGACATGGAAGATGATCTACGTGGGAAAAGACAGTGGTGCAGGGAAAGCAAAGTGTATGATGTGGCTCACCTATGAATCACAATAGCAGAGTCATATGCTGTAAACTCAGGCAACTGACTTCGTTGAAGCAACTACCTTAGGACCAAGGGATGGGAGTGGTGAGTATGTGGGGCAGGGTGGGTGCGAGAGCCAAATTCTAACCTGCCAGAGCGAGCAGTCAACAGATGATGCCTGGAACTGAAACGGAGGGAGGCAGCAGCATGCACCCACTACAGAGAAAACGGGCAGGGCAGACAAAGCACCCATTACGGGTCTCTGGAGAGGGGCAGTGGGGGGAAGGGCAAGGTACTGCCGCTTTTGCAACAATATGCACAGGTAACTTTCAGAAATCCAAAAGCCAGGGGACAAGCTGTATATGAGGAGTTGTTCAGAGAACTGAGAGGGGAGCAAGGCTTCCAACATCACCTCCCATGGTTTGACTTCTCTAGACCAGATGACAGTTCCGTTTTGTCTGTTTGTACGCCATTGCTATGTCCTAGTTCATGCCCATCAAAATTCAGCACTTCAGAAGTACTTGCAGGATACAGATAAAGCTTTATGTTTTAATCAGGAGTGCTGAGGCCACTCAATCCAGGAGGCACATCAAGCATAGATTTTCCAAAGTTCTTACCGGCAGTGAAAATGCCTTTGGTGCTCTGTTTCATACTAGAAGGTCTCACAATTGCTGAAAGCCCTGTGAGAAAAAACCAACAAGGAGGCCAAAAAAGCCAGATGTTAGTCATCTTAACACTTTTAAAATCTAAAACTAAATGTTCTTTCCAGTTATCCAGTAAAATGAGCAAATCCATCTCTGTCCTGGTGTCACAGAATGACAGTGGGAAGGGTATCAGGATTGAGGGCCAGAAGCCCGGAGCCGCCGGCCATGTCACCAACTTGTGAGCACAAGCAAATGCCTGGTCCCCTCTGGGCCTGGTCCTCCTCACCTTTATTAATAGGGGGTGGATTAAGTCACCCTCAAAGGTCATTTTATGACTTTAAATCTGCTTAAGGCTGCTGGTTCTCAACCCCAAGATTTGAAATGACTTAAAAGAAAAACCCCAAAGTTTCTGCCTAGGAGAAGAGCTTTCATTCTGAAAACATATACAGGACTCCTGTGACCAGAATCATGTTAAAGTGGGAAAGAACAAACAATATGCCTCCTCACTCATCTTCAGAATAGGTACATGGTAACCTGAATGCATGCTCTGACAGCCCGGGGCAGGTCCCCGAGAGAGTACGTGGGTCCGCCCACTGGAGTTAACGCTCAGTACCGTCACGGTCAAGAGCATCTAGTGCAGGAGCCCGCATCCTTGAGGAGTTCATAAAATACGTACTCAGTAAAACAGGAAAACATGGTATGTGGGGGAGGGAGTTGTTTTCAATCGTAACTATTTCTTTACTGACTGCCTTCCTACATTATCTTTAACACCTCCAAAAGGAAGTGGATCTCCGAAGATAAGATTTTTGGGTAAACATGAGGAAGGCTCTGGGGATAATATGTGGAACATATTACGGGCCACGTCAGAGGGAATCTAGTGAACACACAGAGACACATCGAAGGGGAGTTGGCTGATGAAAACTGTATTCCTGATGTTACAAAAGCACTAAAAGTTACCAGTCTCCTTCCTTCTCAGACCACCGTGAAGAACACAGAGGAGTCTTTGGAATAACTTCTAGAAGTTATGCTCTTGGAACCAAAACAAACATTGTTTCCCCCTTTGACAGTGATTTAGGACCCAGGAATCTGAAAACAGAAGTACTTACGCCACCCTGCTTCAAACAAATGACAATTTAGATTTGGAAAAACCCCAGATTGTTAGTGCTTTCTTCTTCCCTGAGACAATCTGTCTCTTGATCTCAATTAAGCAAAAAGAATAAAGAATATGTCTCTGTCACAAAGTTTGCTTTTTACCCACGGCCAGCACTTCCTCAACGTCAAATTCATAAACATACCTCGTCGCACCACCTCTCCACAGTCTGGATCATGAGCAACTTGTAATAAAGTTTCTTCCACATCTCTGTTTTTTCCAGGAGGGTCCATAACATGATTTATTTGTTGCTGTAAGGTTTTGGGCAATGTCATTAGCTGAGTGAATTGTCCTTCTGGGCTTTTATCTATCTAAGGAAAAAAAAAAAGATAATATCTATGGTAAGTTCTTTGAATTCTATAAAGATTCAAGGACATATGGCTTTCAAGTCACACAAACATACATGAACCCATACCCTGGGCGGCATACTAAGGAGACTTACTCCTTTTCTGAAACTGAATGCCTAAGAGTTCAGATCCTATGTTCCTTCAAAAAAGCCACTTCTTTTCCTATCATAGTCCATTTTTACATGAGAAAAGAATAGAAGCCTCTTTCAAGGATCAATTTCTCACTCTCAGTTTTAAAATTTCTATTTGTCTTAAATCCAGCAGTTAAAGGAAGTGAGGCTACAGTTAACATTCACTGAGGTTCAGCAAATCCAGGCACTCAAACTCTCTCTCCATTTTAAACAGAGGGGCAGGGCGCTGAGTGACACACCCAGGATTATACAGCCAGTAGGAGAGAGGGGTGCTCTAACCTCGTGTCTCCTGCCTTCTGGGCCTTTGACTTACCATGCTGTGTTTCATAAGCTGTAGGAATAAATTGATGACAAGGACTAAGCTTATTCACTTTTAATCTCCCAGCACACAGGAGGTAGTCAAAAAACATTGGTTGAATAAAGGAATGCATACCTGCATCAGTAAAACTTAGTTGTCATTATTTCTTACCTAGGATTAGGTAAGAAATAGAAACCAGGGGTTTCTATTCCCAAGAATTCTAAATACATCAAGTTGAAAGACAAATACAGAAACAAAACATACAAAACTATGCATCAGACTTTACTGTGAATCAAAAGTTAGCCACAGAGCCGAGGCCACACCTTGCTTCCCTAACTCCAGTTTAATATACTTTGCTTCATGGAACTAAGTTTTTACAAAATCATGTAAACATTGACTGCCTGCCCAGGTGAGAACCAGTAACCCTGCCCTCAACAACTCATCCATTATTTTCCAGGTAAGAATCTGTCTTGTATTCTTTCAACAAATGTTTAGGTTTTAACTTTGACTAAGAGAACAATAAGAAAAAAATTAGACAAATGTATTCAGATTCAGATTTTCCAGATATGACTAACATCTTAACAATTAAAATTCACTCATTCTACCACCTTTTTTCATTCCACAAGTATTTATTGAGTATTAATGCCTGGATTTTCTAGTTTTCTATAAAATTAATGCAAATAAGAAGAATATACTATTATCTTGTGGCTCCAGTAAAAGTAAAGGTTTTTTTTTAACCTGAATATTTCATATTCATCATTAAGATGGTTCTAAATTCACAGGATTTGACCACTGTTCAGCTTTGCTTAGACAAAGGACAAAAAATGCGGACATTTTTGTAGATTTGCTAGAAATAACATTTATGGACTCATATTTTGGGGCTAAGAATTGAGATTAGCCAAAAAGACCTTATATTTCTGTAAGGGTTTATCTATGAAACTTTCAGGAATTTCAGAGATGCCAAATGGCTTGAGTAATATGAGGAATTAAAAAATAGTATTTGCAGGGCATCTGGGTGGCTCAGTAGGTTAAGCATCCGACTTGGGCCCAGGTCATGATCTCATGGTTCAATCCCGCATCAGGCTCTGTGCTGACAACTCAGAGCCTGGAGACTTCCTTTGGATTCTGTGTCTCCCTCTCTCTCTGCCCCTCCCTGGCTCACATGCGCTCTTTCTCTCTTGCTCTCTGTCAAAAATAAATAAAAACATTTTTTTTTAATTAAAAAAAAAGTATTTGCTACTGCTTTCTCTTGAGGAAAAGAATGCACTGGAATTTTTGCTTATAGGCATGTGTAAGAGACAAAATATTAGGTGACATGTTCAAATAAATTGCTAAATTCTGTGTAATCATCTTTACTCTTTGATTCTCCATTAAAACATGGTAGTGAAAGCATTCAGCTAAATTGTGAGAGTCAAACTGCATTTTATTTTATTTTATTTATTTTTTTAATTTTTTTTTAATGTTTATTTATTTTTGAGACAGAGAGAAACAGAGCATGAACAGGGGAGGGGCAGAGAGAGAGGGAGACACAGAATCTGAAACAGGCTCCAGGCTCTGAGCTGTCAGCACAGAGCCCGATGCGGGGCTTGAACTCACGGACTGTGAGATCATGACCTGAGCCGAAGTCGGATGCTTAACCGACCGAGCCACCCAGGCGCCCCTCAAACTGCATTTTAAAAGCAGATATGGAAAAGACCACATACTGTATGTTTCCATTTATGTGAAGTGTCCAGAACAGACAAATCCATAGAAGCAGAAAACAGATTAGGGGTTGCCTGTGGGGAACGGGAGCTAGGGACTGCTAACAAGGATGTTTTTGGACTGATGGAAATGTCAAATTAGATTGTAGTGACAGTTGCACAGCTCTGTAAATATACTAAAAACCACTGAATTTTATGGTATGTGAATTATATCTCAATACAACTGACATTTTAAAAAAGCAGATGAGCTAAAGAGCCAAGGTACTCATTCCACTAGCTGCTGGGAAAATCAGCTGGATCCCTCTCTTACAGTCTCTCTCAGACTTATCCTCAACCAAAGGGAGCTGATTGGATCCCAAGATGAGAAGATGAAGGGGTACCACTGGCCTCTCTTCCCCAAGCTAGGATAACTAGGAAGGGCCATCTAGCTCTACAGCGCCACCATAGGATCAGATGAGGGCTTGCTTCAGATCCACTCAATTCCCATCCTACCAATAGGTACCAGGAATGGTCCTAAAAAGCATATTCCATGATGGCATTCTGGAGTTGTCATAATATGGAAGCGAGTGGAAGCCTCTGAAGCTGCCATTTTTACCTCTTATCCAACAGAGTAACTAAAAAAACCCAACACATTTCAGGAGGAAAGGCAGAGATTAATGCCATCTGTAAACCTAAAGATGCAGGGGTGTGATGTTTAATTTTGTGTCACTTGGCTAGGCTATAGTGCTCAGTTGCTTGGTCCAACATAATTAACATTTAAGTCAGTAGACTCTGAGTAAAGCAGATTACACTCTAGAATGCAGGTGGGCCTCATCTAATCAGTTAAAGGCCTTAAGAAGAAAGACTCAAGTCTCCTGAGGAAGAAGGAATTCTGCCTCCAGATAGCCCTCAGACTTAAAACTACTCTTCCTGGGTCTCCAGCCTGCTGGCTCTTCCCTGTATATTTCAAACTTGACAGACCCCACAATTTAATTCCTTAAAATCTCAATCTCTCTCTCTCTACACACACACACACACACACACACACACACACACACACACACACAGACTGGCTCTGTTTCTTTGGAGAACCCTATTGGTTTCCATCATATTTCCATGAAGTCTGGCCCTCACAAAAGCCAAATGGGTTCTGGAAGATTATAGTAGACTACCACAACTCAACCAAGTAGAAGTCCCTGTTACATCTCCTGTAGATGTGGTAAGTCTGCTAGAGCAAGTCAACAGAACTTCAGGTATCTGGATGGGGCCAAGACCTGGGGAATGCATTCTTTTCCATTCTTACTGGGCAGTTGGATCAGAAGCAGCTCACATTCATGAGACAGACAACAGTATCTCTTATGGTTTGCTTCAGGGCTATGTTAACTCTCCCATCCTCTGTCATAAGATAGCCCAAGAAAACCAGACTATTTGGACATTCTGTATAATCTCATGCTGGTCCACTACATCAATGGTATGTTGCTACTGTTACCTGATAAACAACAAGGGGTAAGCACACTGGAGTCCTTGATAGATAGACATACTCCAGAGGGTAGAAGTTTCAGGAGCCTACCACATCAGTAGTTTAAAATTTTTTTTTCAACGTTTTTTATTTATTTTTGGGACAGAGAGAGACAGAGCATGAACGGGGGAGGGGCAGAGAGAGAGGGAGACACAGAATCGGAAACAGGCTCCAGGCTCCGAGCCATCAGCCCAGAGCCTGACGTGGGGCTCAAACTCACGGACCGCGAGATCGTGACCTGGCTGAAGTCGGACGCTTAACCGACTGCGCCACCCAGGCACCCCTACCACATCAGTAGTTTAAACACATCAGTATTTAGGCGTCGAGTGGTGTGAAGCATGCTGGGACATCCTCCCCAAAGTTAAGATCAGTTTCTTGCATCTCGCACCTCTCACTGCTAAGATTGAAGCATGATGCCTGGTAGGCCCTCCAGATTTTGGAGGCAGCATATTCCACACTTGGGTGTCATGCTCAGACCCATTTACCAAGTGATATAAAAGGATGTCAGGTTGGTGAGGCTCAGAGCAGAAAAGAGCTCTATGAAAGATCCAGGCAGTAGTGCAAGCAGCCCCACCCCTTGGGCCACACAACCCTGTAAACTCTATAGTACGAAGTGTATCTTCAGTATAAAAAGAAGCCACAGGAAGCTTGTGGTAGGCTCCCTCGAGGAGATCACAATGTGGACTGCTAGGGTTCTGGGGCAAGGCCCTGCCATATGCAGTGAAGAATCATACACCATTTGAAATCAGCTCCTAGATACAAGACGGAGAGATGGAGAGATGGAGAGATGGAGCTCCTAACCATGGGTCACCAAGTCACCATGCATCAAGAACTGCCCATCACGAGCTGGAACCTCCTGTATCCATCAAGTCTTAAGGTCAGGCAGGCTCAACAGTATTGCACTGAAGATGAAAGGGGTATACTAGCATTGGACAGAAGTAAGGCCAGAAGTAGTGAGCTCCACAAACAGGAAGCCTAGGCCCCCATAATATCTACTGTGCATTGGCACAACCGTGTACAGCTGTACAACGTAGAGTACAGCACAGTTGTTCCAGTGCATACCGTTCTACTTTCCCATTGGGTCATGCATATGGCTACAGGGAGGTTCCCTTGTGATTGGATTTTGGGGGAAGATAAGGGATGAGCTTGCTTCATGGAGGATTTGACTTGGCATGTACAAACTAAAAATGATGCATTACAGCCTCACTCAGGGATGGCCCTGAAAGACATTAAGGGAAAATCTTCCCAAATGGGTATGCTTCAGGGAGTGTACCTGGTCATGCACACAACATGGAAAAGTGGGCCCAGGTAAGAATATACAAAGACTCATGGGGACCAAAGCACGGTTCGTTGGTTGGTTGCACCTAAAAGGAAAAAGATTGGAAGACTGAAGACAAAAAACTGGGCAGAAGAGGCATGTGGATGGACCTACTGGAGGTGGGCATAGGTGTTAGGATCTTTGTATTGTATGTTAATGTCCAGCATGAGCATCCTTCACAAAAGAACCAACAATAACCAAAAGAAAAACTCAGCCAGTTGATTCAACAGCCTTTGTCATCCCAGTGCTGGCATCTGGCTTCTCGAAGGAGTAGCCATGGTGACGGGGATAGAGGCTCTGCCTAGGCCTAAGGCTGACTTAGCTACTGCTGCTTTGGAAACTCTATCCTGACAGCAACAGAAGCCAACACTGAGATCCTGAAAATAGGACCATCTCTTGAGAATAACCAGCCACTTGGTGGAGGCTGACTACATTGAACCCCTTCCACATGGGAAGGGGCAGCAATTCATCTCGGTTGGAAATAACACATATATTGAGTATGGGTTTGCCTTTCCTGCCCACAGGACCTAGCCAGCACCATTCCAGGGCTTACAGAATACTTGCTTCCCCAACATGGTTGTGCTGTGTAACATCACTTAGGGGACCCACTTTAGAGCACAAGAGGTACACAGATGTAGCAATGGCACAGGACCATGGCTCCACTCTTCCTACCAAACACTGCACCAAGGCTGCCAGACTCATAGAGCAGTTCTCAAAACGGGGAAACTTGGGGCCCACATCACAAAGAATCATCCAGCCTAAAATGCCAATAGTGCTGCCGGTAAAAAATGCTATGGCCGAACAATGAAGAACAGCTGAGGCAGCAGCTTGGAGACGGTACTCTGTGAGCATGCAGGGTGCAGTGCACATCCTACAGTAATGCCTGCTATCTAGTACTATGTTCTCAACTGGTGGAATACATAGGTCTGGGAACCAAGGCGTGTAACAGACAGCCTTGCCTACCAACATTCCCAGTGACCCACTTGGGAAATGTGCGCTTCCCATCTCCATAACTTTAGGACTTTAAACTTGAAGCTAGGACTGCCACCTACTGCCTTCAGATCCCATGCCAGCAGACACTGAAAGGAGTCACCATACTGGCAGAAGTAACAGATCCTCATCATCAGGGGTAGGGCTGCTGGCACAATCTCTCAGCATCACTTGCCCAATGTTGGTGGTAGATGGAAAGGGCAGCAACCATAGCCTGAGATGGGCATGGTAATCGGTCTCAGGCCCCTCAGGGATGAAGGTCTGGGCCACCAGGTTGAGCCCAGCACAGATGCCAGATGAGGGTGAGGGGAATTTAGAATAGGTAGTCACTGAGGGAGCAGGTGGGTGTCAGTTACAGCTTCAGACCAGATGCAGCCTGGGAACTGTAGTTCATCTTACCCCCTTAAGTTTCCCCAGGCGAAGAGAACAATGAGAATTTAAGATTATGCAGACTTTCACAGGCCATAGTGAGGAACTTGGAAACGTTTATATTCACAGTCAAAGAAAATTTCCAGCCCTTTCCCCTTGCTCAGTTTCCCAAAAGTTTCCTGAAAGTTGGCAGGTAGGCATGTTATCCTTCCTGATCCCGAACCAGGGAGTAGATGATGTCCCTTTGGACAAATCCTACAGATACCGATACTTGGGGTCCTCTAAAGAAAAAGCCAGGTCCCTCTTGCCCCATAATCCTGCAGTGAAGCCCATAGCTGACGAGCCCTGTCCATCACAAAGAACTTCCAGTCTGCATTTTCAGAGAGTGCCTCTCTTTTTAAAAACAGGACACAAAGGATATCCAAACATTTGAGGAAAGCTTCTAACAGCAGACAAGGGTGAATCAAATGAAAAAGGTATCTAAGAGAAACAGAGACCATGTAGGGACAAAGATAGAACTTCAAAAATTATAATAAAGACTACTAAAGGGCTGAGGAAAGCTAATGCATTTGTAAAACAAGAACAGGATGCTATAAGAAAAAAAGAACATTCAGAGGAAATTAAAAATTCAATAGAAGTGCTACAAGATCAATTTGAAAAATCCTTCTGGAAAGCAGAACAAAATCCCCAAGGAAACAGGAAAGAGGAAAGAGAAACAAAAAAGATCAAACCAGGCGGTCTGACAACCAGTTAACAGAAATTCCAGGAAGAACAAAGTAAGAAAATGGGTATGAAGAAAATTATTATAGAAATAATAAAATTTCCTAGAACTGGAGCTCATGAATTTCCAGACTGAAAAGGTTCATGAAATGCCAGAATAATAGTGAAAAACACATATATAAAGACAAACCATCATGAAATTTAAGAACATTAGAAAAAAGGAAAAGATCCTAAACACTGTCCAAGAGCTAAAAAGGTCACATCTAAAGGACAGGCAATCTGAATGTCATTGGACTTTTTTTTTAAGTTTATTGATCTATTTTTGAGAGAGAGAGAAAGAGAGAGAAAAAAATGTGCATGAACAGGAGAGGGGCAGAGAGACAGGGAGAGAGAGAATCACATGATGCAGGGCTTGATCCCAAGAACTGTGAGATCACGACATGAGCTAAAACCAAGAGCTGGACACTTAACCAACTTAGCCACCCAGGCACCCATGCCGCTGGACTTTTTAACACAACACTCAGAAACTAGAAGAAGTGAAGCTACGACTTAAAAAGTCTACGGGAAAATTATTTCCAACCTAGAATGTGATATGTACCCCATCAGTCAGTGCAAGGGTAGAATTTTCAGATGTACATAGTCTCAAAAAATTTACCTTCCTTGCAACCGATGTTAGAGAGGTACTAGAAGGTACAATTCACCAAAATTAAAGTGTTACCATGAAAGAGGAAGATAAAAGATGCAGAAAATAAAAAATTACCAAAGAAGAGAGGCAGAAAAAATCCCCAGGGTGATAATGAAAAGATGTTCCAGGAGAAGAGCTGTGCAGCAAGCCTAGAAAACAACCGGTCCAGAAAAGACAGGGTACGCAGGGCTCTAGGAAGAAATGTCCCCAAGAAAAACAAGAAATGGAAAATGCCTGATGTTTGTCTATAAGGGGAGAAGCTATAAAGATTTATAAGAGGGTATGAATTAGTGATAGGTACACAGAAAACCAAGCAAATGAAGAAAATGAGACAATTATTAACTCCAAGAAAAACAAATTTGTTCAGGAAAGGAAGTTTCATAGTAGTATACCTCAGCAATGAAGAAAAATAAGTTCTCATAATAAATATTGAATATTAACCTAACCGAAAATTATGAAATAACTATATGTGAAGCAAGAGGAAGTGAGGTGGCAAGGGAAGTGTGGGGGGGTGGGGGTGCGTATGCACATGCGTGAGTGCACGTTGATGGGAGTGGCATAAGAGTAAAAAAATCCTCTTCTTTCACAGACGGGTGACAAAAATGCAGCATAAAAGAGGGGAAAGCAAGAAATAACAGTCAAATCATATTGTTTAGAGACATGGAGGTAAACAACGGGCCTTCTAGCGAGAGGGTAGCCCTCACCTCTGGGAAGCAGCACTGAGGAGTAGGAAAGTGCACAGGAGGAAACGGCTACTTTTCGTTATAAACTGTGAGGTACCACTTGGTTTTTTTTTTGTTTTTTGTTTTTTTTTTTTATTTTTTTTTTTTCAACGTTTTTTATTTATTTTTTTTTGGGACAGAGAGAGACAGAGCATGAACGGGGGAGGGGCAGAGAGAGAGGGAGACACAGAATCGGAAACAGGCTCCAGGCTCCGAGCCATCAGCCCAGAGCCTGACGCGGGGCTCGAACTCACAGACCGCGAGATCGTGACCTGGATTGGTTTTTAAACCACGTGCATGTTGGGTGCCTGGGTGGGTCAGTCAGTTAAGTGTCCACTCTTGGTTTCGGCTCAGGTCACGATCGTGGTTCATGAGCTTGAGCCCTGCATCAGGCTCTGTGCTGCTAGTGCAGAGTCTGCTTGGGATTCTTTCTCTCCCTCTCTCTCAAAATAAATAAGTAGACTTAAAAAAAAAAAAAAAACCCATATGCATGCATTATGTTGACAAAAGTAAAAATTAAAAAAAAAAAACCTTATTAGGTGTCCCTTTTATTTGGAAGAGGAAGAGCATTAAAAAAGTAAAATACAGGGTGGGGGGGCGGTGCCTGGGTGGCTCAGTAGGTTAAGCATCCAACCGACTCAGGTCATCATCTCAGCTTTGTGAGTTCTAGTCGGGTTCTGTGCTGACAGTTCAGAGCCTGGAGCCTGCTTCGGATTCTGTGTCTCCTCCTCTGTCTGCCCTCCCATGCTCATGCTCTATCTCTCCTTGTCTCTCAATAATAAATAAATGTTAAAAATTTTTTTTTAAAAAAAGTAAAATGCAGGGGTGCCTGGGTGGTTCAGTCGTTGAGCTTCTGACTTTGGCTCACGTCATGATCTCACTTTCTTGGGTTTGAGCCCTGCATCGGGCTCTATGCTGACAGCTCAAAGCCTGAACCCTACTTGGGACTCTGAGTCTCCCTCTCTCTCTGCCCCTTCCCTGCTTGTGCTCTGTCCCTCTCTGTCTCTTAAAAAAAAAAAAAAGTAAAATACAGTGTTCTTTATGCTAAACATAAAATAAAAACCCGTGTTTTTTATAGTTTAAAAAAAACCCTTAAATCCAAATCACTTTCCTCAAAGGAAAAGTTCTTTAATACTTATTTTCAAATACTTAATAATATAATTTTTAAAGATACTCTGAAAGAAAGTTTTATTTGATATTTCAAAAGGGAAGTTCTAAGACATAATAAACATAACAACTGGGGAAAAATAAGCATCAGAATAATATGTGTAAGTAAGAGTCCATTTATATAAAACAAAACCAAAGACCAAACTTCTTCATACATGTGTATATGTACAAATAAATACAAAAATGCACACAAAAGATCTGGGAGAATATATGCCAAACTGTCAGTAAGGTTACATCTGGGGACACAAATGGGATTGGGGACGAAAAGAAGGTAAATCTGAGAGTTTATTTTCACTCATTTTTGATTGGTAATTAGTATGCATAATAAGAATTTCAAATGGCAAAAAAAGATAAACGTGGTGAAGACAGGTCCCTCTCCCATGTCAGCCCTGGTTCCTCTCCCCAAAGGTGGCCTCTTATTACTAGTCTCTTGTGTTACTTTTTAGCATTATTCCAAATACACAGAAGAGTATGTTTCCATATGAAACTTACTTTTTAAATTGCAAATGTTATCACACTAGTCATCCTGTTCTAACCCTTACTTCTTCCTCTTAAAATAGCTCTTGCCTTAGGAACAATGTAAATTATTTCCCACACACAGTTTACCTCCAGTCTGCCTTGCTGGATTTTATACACCACTTGGGGATTCTCCTGCAGTATGCTGCCATAGAGCTCACGAAAGTGGGCTATGTTGGGCTTCACAATATTCAACACTTTTGTCTTATCCTCTCCAACCACCATCCGAAAGTCGCCTGGTTAAAACAAATGGAAAAACAAATTTTTCCTTGAGAGTCCACATCCTAATCTATAAACTACAGCCCCAAATTCATCCTGCACTAGCTCAAGATAGCAGCATCCCACATTCAAAACATTTGCTTTTCCTCTTTGAAGCCGTGAATACATTACCCAAGGAATGCGGATGCTTGTGAGGGGAAAAGAGAGCCTCCAAATCATAAAGCCCTTTATGCTGGTTAAAATACGGTTACCTAAGCACAAAAGGTAATCATCATTGAGAAGCGGATTTGTTTTTGTTTTTTTTAAAAGAAACTTTTTAATGTTTATTTTTGACAGAGAGACAGAAATAGAGCATGAGTGGGGGAGGGGCAGAGAGAGAGGGAGACACAGAATCTGAAGCAGGCTTCCAGGCTCTGACCTGTCAGCACAGAGCCCGACGCGGGACTTGAACTCACGAACCATGAGATCATGACCTGAGCCAAAGCCGAACGTTCAACCGACTGAGCCACCCAGGCTTCCCTGTTTTTGTTTTTCCAATGTAGAAGGTCCTATACTTATGATGGTTCATCCTGTGAACAAAACTCTGCCTGGGACCAATCATGGAGCTGGGGGTTGTGTGTCTCCTTAGATGCGTCCTTGCTATTGCTACTTGCTACTGCTTACTCAGCTTGAACCTTTTTCCTGCGTTTGCATGAGTGCCTCTGAGATACTTGATGAATATAAAAGGACCTTATATTTGAGCGCAAGAGCAGTGAGTGTTAAAAGTTCTAGTAAGAAGAGGTTTACGTTTAAGATGAACTTCTTGAAAGCAGGTATCATTTTTTAAGTTGCAACTGGTGAGGAACGAGGAATGTTACATTTACCTACATGTGAGGTAAATGTGAGGATGAATTGAGCTGCAGAATATATAGTTCTGAAGGATAACGCTACTTTTGACATAAATTTAAGTGCCCTGGCCTGCCTATGACAATTATCAGCAAGATGGGGGAGGGGAGGGAGATGATAAAATGTGAAAACTTGAGGGAACGCCTACTGGGCTAATGTGCATTCAAAACAGGCTGGGCACATGTGAGGACCTCCCAGTTACCTGGGAGAAAGCACTGTGGCTGAAGCTTTTGTTGGACAGGGAGAAAGTCCTCCATGTAAATGGTGAGGTAGCAAGGGAGATACCCCAGCTGCTGAGAAATTCCTGGGGAAGAGGTGACAGTGTAATTCATCATCCAAACCAGGTCGCTTCTGAGAGTGAAGGTGGCATGATGAATAATTACACTAGGATAAGTAAAAACTGGGCAAACCCAAACATACGGTGAACCTTGCCAATTTATTTCCTCTGGGGAGACAGGAGAGGAGGGATCATTGAAATTCTTATGGGCCACTACAGGTATTCCTAGAGCAAACTTTTGCTTTGTTTTGGAAAAAATAAAGACACCCAATAGTATGTACTTCAGTAAGGAATAAAATATGCTGGGTTTTGAAGCTTCCGAAGACCAATTTATGCTACAATTTTATGGAAAGCAGCGGGGGACTGCAAGCTTCATGAAAACAGACTTAGAAACAGCCTCTGGAACCCAATCTTGGCATATCAGATCTGTTCAGGGCGGTGAGCAGAAATGCGTTCCGGTCATAACAGGCTGCCCAAATATGAACAAACTTATTTTTTTCACTATTTTAAAGGGAAAGAGAGTTAACATAGTTACATCTTGGGATGACTGCCAGAGAGAGTGCAGAGAAATCGGTCCTTTCATATAATATTATTGACTTCATAAACTGGTAAAATCCTTCGGAAAGCAGGGAATGAGACAACCCCACCTCTGGAGAGTAAGCCTAAAGAAACAGACCCAAACAGAGGTCAGGTGGTAATGCCCGCTGAGCATCTGGTAGGGCCAGGAACTGTTGCGAGTGCTTTGCTGTATTACCTCGTTCAATCCGCACATCCCTATCCTCTTAGGTAGATAGTATTCTATACCCCATTTAGCATCAGGGCAACAAGGACGGAGATGAAATGACCCAGTAAGTAAGTGAATATGCTACATACATACAACTGTTCACTGAGGCACCATTTATAATACCGAAACACTGGAAGCAGCCCAAATGTCCAACAGCAGGGGAACGGATAAATTACAGTGGTACACCCACACCCTACCACAGAAGTGTATGGCCATTAAAAAATTACAGTAGTCACACACAGTGAGATGGAAAATGATCATATAATAAGCAAGAAACTAAGACACAAAAGTACAAGAAAACTTGGTAAAAAACCAACAGGGAAAACAAGACAAAAAGATTACAGAAAAATGTTATTTTTGCTCTAATAAGTACACATTTATTGTGGTATGTGTGTGCTTTGCACTGTTACTTTGTTTAGTCCTGGCAAAGCCTTCTAAAGAAGGTACTAAGTATTCCCAATTTTATAGATGAAGAGATTGAGGTGCAAAGGTCCAGCCACCTCTCAGTATCAGGGGAGTGATATTTTAGGTGACTAGTGTTACACTACTTTGCAATTTTCCTCCATTTCCCTCACTTCTATAATGTTGGCACATTACTTCTAGCATTTTTATTATTTATTTATTTATTTAAAAAAATTATATTTTATTTATTTTTGAGAGCAAGAAAGACAGAGCACGAGCAGGGGAGGGGCAGAGAGAGATGGAGACACAGAATCCGAAGCAGGCTCTAGGCTATGAGCTGTCAGCACAGAGCGGTAGGCGGGGCTCAAACTCACAGACCGCAAGATCGTGAGCTGAGCCAAAGTCGGATGCTTAACTGACTGAGCCACCCAGGCGCCCCTCTAGCATTTTTAAACAGATGCATGGGATGCTGACGTGCTAACTTGGCAAATGTGAATGGGGAGGAGCTGGGTTAACTTTCCTTTGTGTAAATCCTTATGCTTTTGTTTAGAGCCTATAAATGGATTCTATCGATATTTGAAGGGATAGGACATCATCCAACTCTGAATCCAACCTGGCTGGCTCTGAAGTGAAACATCAGTTTGCATCATTGTTGAGTTCTACACATTTGTGTCATTTCTTCTCTTTCTGTGCATTCCACAAAGTGTTCTTGTATGTTAGACAGTAACTTTCTGAAAGCGTGGCTGTATTTTACTAAAATGTAACAGCCGACTAATGCAAATCCTCGCCAAAAGAACAATGGCATGTCATGATTAAAGGAAAGACCTGGAAAATACTAGGGATTCTCTAAGAGCAAGGACTGGGGCTTCTCCACCCCTGCATCTCCAGCTCCTTGTGCGCTGCCTGGCACAGGGAAGGCACATCAGTAAATGTCTGCTGAACTGAATTTGTCCAGCTGCCGTGCAGCACAACTAGGTCAGCCACAGGGAAGAGCAAGCGAATGGGCTTATGACCTGCTTCTTCAGAACATGAATAAAATCGTGGGCACAGCATGACCCAGCACTTTGATCATAAGAATCAAGTTTTCTTACCTCCAGAGACGTTTGCAACAAAACACAGGGACTGAGAAAAACCGACTGCTTTTATTTTATACCTCGACTGCTAAGTTTAAATCTTGACCGCTCCAGCCAGAGAACTGCCAGTCTAGTAACAATGGGTAACCAAAAGGATAATTTCTCTTCAACTTTGAAATGAAACAAACCCAGAGACTTGTGAAGCATCTGTAGTCAGCCTGCTTTGTGATTCTAGCATGCCTCCAGTGGTCAGGGGCCTTATTACCAAGGTAGGGATGTAAGGGCTACAGCATACAGTGGTGAGGCCCTGGCTCTCAAGTCTGGCAGGGTCTCAGAGGGACTGGAGATTAACCTTTCCGAGTAGGTTTCTTCTCTGTAAAATGGCTATAACAATCATACTGACCTCACAAGGTTATTTTTATTTTTTTATTTGAGAGAGAGAGAGAGAACGTGCAAGCATGTGCA
Organism: Panthera uncia; assembly: GCF_023721935.1. Taxonomy (NCBI): domain Eukaryota; kingdom Metazoa; phylum Chordata; class Mammalia; order Carnivora; family Felidae; genus Panthera; species Panthera uncia. Next base: position 51,144,453 of record NC_064816.1, read on the forward strand.
AGTGGTGGGGAGAGAGAAAGAGAATCCCAAGCAGGACCCATGCTTAGCATGGCTTGATCTCACAACCCTGGGATCGTGACCTGAGCTGAAATCAAGAGGTGGGCACTCACTGGGTGTCAGTGTCAAATGAGCCACCCAGGCGCCACACAGAGTCCTTTTTAGATTTAAATGAGTTAAGGCAGTAGAGAACGCTTCATAAATAGGAAAGTAGACAGTACTGTTGCTGTGATAATGTATTTGGGACGGGGAAAGGATACAGGGCAGAGGAGGCCCTGAGTCCTTGAAGATAATAACTGGCTAACTTTTCCCTCTTAAACTAACTGCAACACAGCCGCTATTTCAGTTCAATAAATATTTGGGTGGCTAGTAAGTACCAGAAGCTGTGCCAGACATCAGAGATATAAAGATATACGCCCTGCTTGAGGCAGCAAGTGCTGTGAAAACAGATCATTTCAGTGAGGGTTACGGAAGTGGAATTTCTTATGTGGTAGTGTTTAAGAAAAGGAGCCCAAATTGGATGTTGATATGGCAGAATAATATTCTTTTTTTTAACAGCGTTTTTTGAGATGTAATTCACATACCTAATACAATTCACACATGTAAAATATACAATTCAATTTTTTAAGTATTTTTAGAATATATTAGAGGGTTATATAACATTGAATTTTAGAACATTTTGGCCTCCCTAAAAGAAACCCTGTACCCATTAGCAGCCACTCTCTGTCTCCCTCCACCCTTCCAACCCCAGCCCTAGATAAAGACTAATCTACTTTCTGTATGTGTAGATTTGCCCATTCTGCACATTTTATGTAAATAGAATTGTACAATAAATGGTCTTTTATGACTTAGTGTTATGTTTTCAAAGTTTGTCATGTTGTACCATGTATTAATACTCATTTCCTGTTCATGGCTAAATCATGGTCCATTGGATAGCTATATCACATTTTTTTATCCATTCCTCAGCTGAGGGACATTTGGGTTGTTTCTACTTTTGGGCTTTTTTTTTTGAATAATGCTGCTATGAACATTTGTGTACAAGTTTTCGTGTGGATATGTGTTCTCATTTCTTTTAGGTAGATACTTAAGAGTAGAATTGCTGGGCCATATGGTAACTCTATGTTTAATATTTTCAGGAACGGCCAAACTGTTTTTCCAAAGCAGCTTCACCATTTTATAATCCCACCAACAATGCATGCAAGTTTCAACTTCTCCACATCTTCATCCACACTTGTTCTTGTCTTTTTGATTATAGCCATTGTATGAAGCACTGTTTCTGTGGCGTTAACTGGCATTTCTCTAATGACTAATGATGCCAAGCATCTTTTCATGTGCTTGCTTGCTATTTGTATACTTTCTTTGAAAACATGTCTATTCAAATTCTTTGCCCATTTTTATACTGGGTTACTTGTTTTTTTATTGCATTCCAAGAATTCTTTATACTAGTTCCTTATCAGATACATGATTTGTAAATCTCTTCTCCCATTTATCTAATTTTCCCATTTATCTATTTTTTTGCTGTTGTTGTTTGTGCTTTTGGTATCTATCTAGGAAACCACTACCTAACCCAAAGTCACTCTAAGAGCTTTATAGATTTAGCTCTTATATCCATGATCCATTTTGAGTTAATTTTCTACATAGTATGAGTTAGGAGTCCAACTTCATTCTTTTGCATGTGTACAAAATAATACCTATTTTAAGATGACTAAGACAGCATGTCTAGGAGGCGGTCTAACACACCATTCAAATTGCAACTCCCAAAATATCTCCATGGTGTTAGAAAAGGCACCATATCCCACTAACTCATAATGTAGAAGAGAATGAGATAAGAATAAACAGCTGATGCACTTGGTGATACAAATTTGAATCACCTTTCTTTTCATACTTGAGTGAACACAAAATGGCTGAGTGTAGAAAGGGACACGGAGGAATCTGGTTTACGATACTGGTTCAGGAAGGCACCAGTATCACAGCCATTTATCTGTTCATTCACCTAGTATGTGTCAGGTACCACTATAAGCATGGGGTAGAGTGAGCCAAAAAAAGACAAACATTTCTGCCCTTTACATTCTAGTAGTGGAACAGAGACCAAACACAAACCAACAAGTGAATAAAATAACGAGTGTATCAGACAACAGGAAGTGCTGTGAAAAAAACACAAGCAGAAAAAGATGACAAGGTGGGTGTGGGGGCGGGGGAGGGAGGGAGGTGGGGAGCCACATCCAGGGCCCTGAGGCCTGGGGGAAGACTGTCCCACGTATGAACCAGGAATCACACCTGCCACCACAGATCCTTTGTAGCAGAGCAAAGGTTCTAGAGCCAGACCACTTTTGTTTAAATCCAAGCTTACAAGCTACTTAGCTTCTCTGGGCTTCACTACCTCAAATGTAAGATGGAAGCAATAATAGTAGCTAGTTTATAAGATTCAGGGATTAAATGAGTTAATACATGTAAAACACTTAGAACAGTATCTGACACACAGTAAGTAATCCAAAAACATTAGCTATTATTGACAATTAATATCCCTTCTGGAGTACTGCTTTCTCAGAAATTACCAAGTGTCTAAGCACAGAGTTCCAACTGAGGCTTCAGCAAAAGCTCAAGCTTGGCAAGCAGAGAGAAATATGCTTCCAAATTACTGAAATAGTCAATCTCCAATATGCAAGTTATCCAGTGACACTGCTTGCAAGGTTTCAGATGGTGTGACTCTCATAGAATAAAACTTAATAACTCTCACTCCAGAGAAAGTTTCTTCACTGGCTCTTACCAGGGTCCAGAAATGAGGATGTTTACTCACACTTTACAGGGCTGGCACCCATTACTATTTTTTTTTTCCTCCAAGAATCACTCAACTGGCAACTTCCTTGCTTTGTCTTATTCCTAGAAGTAGCTGAGCCTGAATTCAGACAACCTGGCATTGAAAGAAACCCATTCTCTTTTACACAAGAGTGCTTAAAGGTGTTTTTTACTTCTCAAGGACAGGAAAGGGCCAAATAATCCACTTGATGTAAGTGAACTCTAACGCCTCCTAATTTTGACAAGCACTATTTGGCAACATGTAACAAGTTTTGTAATTCTTATAACTAACAATATAATTCCATTTTGGAGAACATATCCAAGGAAGTTCATGGCCCTCTCTGCCCCCTTCCCCTACAAAGTAATTTCTCCAAAGTGATTCACAGCAGTGTCATTAATAAAATGATAAATGGAGCCAAACTGAGTGTCCATCTACCACTGAACGAGCAAATAATGGTGTCTCAACTTAAGAAAAACTTACGCGGCCAGCAATGATACACGATAACAGTAATGAATAATAACAGTAATCATTTTCTGAGAACCAACTATCAATGAGGTGTGATGTTGGGACTTTTATATATATTATCTCATTGAAAACCTTATTATAGAACAGTTCTTTTTGTTTTACAAAAAGAAAATGGGCTCAGAGAGGTTCAAGCACTTCTACAAAGCTAGTCTTCAAAGTCAGGGCTGACTGCCATCTTTCTCTTTCTTTTGTCTACAACCTCAAGTGGCTGTGTTAGTATCTATAAACACCACGTATCTAAGATAACAATGGCTGAGCATTTACTGTGTGCCAACCACTGTGTTAAGTACATTTACATGTATGATTTAATTTAATCCATATAAAACCCTTCTTTAGAAATGAAGAAACTGAGTCACAAGGTGCTAAGAAACTTGCCTAAAAACAAAAAAATTAAGAGTGCAGCTGAGATACGAACCCATGCCTCTGACTCTACAGTTCCAGCTCTTAAACGCTTCACTAATTCTGCTTTCGGTGAAGTAATACAATGTTTCAAAAAAAAAAAAAAAAGCAAGGTACAAAATAAGATACTTGATTTAAGAAGGACTTGACACGAATTTGAATTTGTACGTTTCTCTGAGGTGCTGCTCTAGTTGGAGCCCTCATCACCATTCACACCCTGTCCATCCACCCAACAGAGATGTGCAGGGTGCCCACTATGTACCATGGCATTGTCCCAGAGGCTGGGGATGCACGGCCGGCCAAATGCGAACACAGTCCTAACTATCTTGCTGTCTGCCTGCATGGCTCTCATGGTGGGAGGGGCCCTCCACATGGGTCCTCATCTGTGGTGCTCAGTTCAGATGTCACCCCCCATCTCCCCCGGAGGCCTTCCCTGGTTACACTAATGTAACACGTACACATTCGCCTCCCTCCCCTGTTCTAGTGCTGCCACGTGTTTGCTGACTGACTTTTCAACCAGAATCAAAGCCCCACAGTGGCAGGGACAATGCTTGCCTTAATTACTTCCTTCATTCCCAGAGCTTAAAGAGTGCTTGGCATAGGAGACTTTCATCATTATTTGTTGAGTAAGACTTTTTCCTGTTTTAGTCTCTCTGCCTCCTGCACAGTGTTGGCAAAATGATCTTTCCACAGCAATGAATCTCCCACCATCTTGCAATGCCTGAGACCTGTGGCTCCTGCTTGTGTACAGGGTGTCAAATTCCACTTTCATTTACCTTTGTATTCAATGCCTTGCCTGGCCTGCCCAGCACACAACCTCTTCTCCAAAATACCAGGGAGGCAGTGAAGTTAAATGGTGAAGAGTGTGGGCTAAAATTGTAGCTCCAGGGGAGCCTGGGTGGATCAGTCAGTTAAGCATCTCTTTTTTTTAACGTTTATTTTTGAGAGACAGAGAGAGAGAGACAGAGCACAAGCAGGGGAGGGGCAGAGAGAGAGAGGGAGACACAGAATCCAAAGCAGGCTCCAGGCTCTGAGCTGTCAGCACAGAGCTGGACATGGGGCTTGAACTCAGGAACTGTGAGATTATGACCTGAATTGACGACAGATGCCTAACTGACTGAGCCACCCAGGCGCCCCTACTAAGCATCTAACTCTTGATTTCAGCTCAGGTCATGATCTCAGGGTTTGTGAGTTCAAGCCCCATGTTGGGTTCTGCACTGACAGTGTGGAGCCTGCTTGGGATTCTCTCTCTCTCTCTCTCTCTCTCTCTCTGCCCCTCCCTCACTCTCTCTTTCTCTCAAGATAAATAAACATTTAAAAAATAAATAAATAAAATTCTAGCTCCACTACCCACTAACCTACCAGACAAATGACCTTAGACAGATTTGGGCCTCAGTTTTCTAATCTTAAAATCAGGCAATAAATCAGCACACAAAGGAACGGGTTATTGTGAAGGTTAAACTAGTTATTCAATCAAAAATATTGAGAGTCGTTCCTGGCACATAATAATGACTACTGTTTCTACCATGAGCCACGGACTTCAGTCACATCTATCTATTCCTTCTTCCCTAAACAAGCTGTGTTCTTTCACACTCTGTGCTTTTTTTACACGTGTTGTTTTTAAGCCTATCACTGACTCACTATGACTGCATGTTTATTAATGTGAAGTTCCTTAGAGCAGAAATTATAGCTTTAATTCTTCATGAGGTATGGGACGCTGATTCATTTGATAAATGTTAAACCAGGATCATTATGTAAAATTAGTCATTTTAATAGTTTGTACTTACATGAGAAAGGTCAAGGTGACCCTTTAAAGCTCATTTGGTTTTCCTTTTCTGTTTACTTAAATGCTGACTTCTAAGAATAAGTGAAGGATTAGAAAGCTTACGCCTTCCCAATTTTCAGGCTCTCATCTTCCACCTACTCCTTTCTCACCATCATTTACAACAAAGCCGTCAAGATCGACCCCCAAGGCAAAGTGATCCTTAAATACTATATAAAATTGTAAGGGGTTATTATTACTACTGGTAATACAGACAGCTCTTGTCTCTGCTAGTAACTATGGGCAGGAACTTGCCCAATAATATGGAGAGATGGTGTTTCCTGTCTCCCCATCCCCACCCCCTTCCAGGGAGAAATGCTGACCTATGCAGGTTAGGAACAACATATTGTCTCTCACATGGAAACGGTGCAAAATAAATGTCAAAGCTGTAAATAAAAATGAGATTGGTGGATAATTTAAAGTTTGCAATATTCCGGGGGCTTGGGAGATTTAGGTGGTTTGCAGAAAGGTTAGAATCCAATCAGTTCAAGGATACTGGGTTCTCAGAAGTCTAGGAAAGGCAAGAGGAAAAGCTTGCCTTTCAACACATGGCCTGAGGCAGGTCTCATACCTGTGAAAGGTATCTACCTGCAGGGCCTAGATCCTTCCCTATCCTGACTAGTCCACTCTAATTCCATTATATTATAGAGTAGGTAACCATTAATTGTGCTGTGTCCTGGCCTAGGAACAACCATCATATAATGTTGTCCTAATGGAAAAGTATGTTCCCATTTCTAACCACCGGCTAATAGAATGCTCTTCGCAGAGTGTCTCACATATAAGCTAGGGACCGCACCAAGCTGGATTCAGTTCCCTCTGGAGAACATGTGCCAAATGTTGTGTTCTACATTTTGCAGTAAAAAGAAGCCAACCTCCGTGAAGTGAGTAATGTGGGATCCTTGGTCAAATTCTCAGATCCAAATCTGGGTTAAGCAATAAATAATATAACAATAAGAGAGCAAGAGGAGACCAGATAAGAAATGGGAAAAAGTGGAAGCTGAGAAAGTTGGAGTCAGGCACACCAAGGTGAGGACCTGCCTTATAGGAAGCGCGCTCGCTCTCTCTCTCTGCCCTTCTCCTAGGAGCCCAGGGCAAGCTCCATGCCACTATTAGATATGAGCTCAGACATCACTATCTTAGAGGGTCCTCCCTGACTATCCACCGTTACGGTGGCCTTCATCTTGAGTTATTTTCTTCTCTTCATTGCACTTACCACTCTCTGAAATGACCTTACTGCTTCTTTACTGTCTGGCTCTACCTAAGAGAACATGAACTCCTTGAGGAGTCTCACTCACATCATGCTCACCAGTGTATACCCAGGACCTGGGGCAGTGTGTGCCACATGGAAGGCACACTGGAAATGTCTGTTGAACAAACAGGCTTGTTGTGTGAGGTTTCAATGATGGAATAAATGATCAACTTTTCTATAGAACTAACCTCCCCTCAACCCACCTACCTACTCATCTATCTACTTACCCACCTACCTATCTGTGTCTGGTATAGCACTGCTATACTGCTGTATAATAATTATTATAAAAGAAGCAAAAACAGAGAATGATACTGTTATGAGTCAGCAAGTACTCACTGAACACCCAACACCTGTTTCACAGTACAGGAGAAGAGAAGGGTATAAATCACGGCCCTTCCAGGAGACAAAGCAAAAGTCGGCTGAAGACTGATTGCAGCTTGAATGCTAACTTAAAGTCTGCTCATAGGTGCAGGCAGTTATGTCATTTGATAAACTTCTTTAGTCAATGCTCAGAATGTATAGGAACTCCTAGAATCCAGCCAACACTCTGCTGATGTTGATCATGGGGAGAAAATGGAAGAGCAGCAGTGGTGTGGGCAAAGCAGAAATCAGCTCTGCACCTCTCCCACCAAGTTAGCCCTTCAAAAAAGGCTCTGGGTCCATCTTTCTTCACAGGGGGGCATGGGGGCCCCCTTTGCCCACATGTGGCGCGCAGGCCCATTCATCCTGGTACTTAGCCGCACCAGCCTTTGCTCCTCCACTTTCTGCCGAAAGGCAGGGCTGCTGCCACGTGGGGCTGGAAGCAACCAAGATGGAGGTTTTGTCACTTCCTTTCTCCCCAGTATTGCAACTGCAGCTGTAGTCCTGCAAGCTGCCTTTCAGGGAAAAAAAAAGACTGAAGAACAGGCCTTAGTGGTCTCTTTCAGCATTAGATTTCCATGAAATCTTATCTGTACAGGGAGTCAGAAAATGAGTAAACTGCTTTTGCAGTGTTTTGAGCATAGTTCCTTGACTCACACTTAAAAGCTGGGAAAGAAGACATTTATTTAAGACAGTGGTTTTCAAACTATTTTAAAAGTAGCAGACTACTCTTTTGTAAATGAAGTTTTACATGGATCCTTACTACAATAAACAGGAAGGGGGACTCCCCTCAGGTTGTGGCCAGGTCAGGGGCTAGGGGCCAGGGGCTTTATTTTCCCAGCTTTCCCCTTCCCCTCTGAAGGGGGCCCTTGACATATCTGAGGAACACAACTGGTTTAAGGAGAAAGGGAAAGGAAGTTAAGATTGATAAAGTAAGTATTGAATGGGGAAGAAGTGAAAGCTTTTCCTTAATGTGCAAGGAGAGGTGGAGCTGGAAAGTCACCACTTTGTAACCATCATAGTAAAGACTGGTTCAAGCAAGAATCATCACTGAATGCTTAATCTAGGAAGGAAAGTTTGACAGGAAGCAGAATATATTCATGATCTTCAAATGTCTCCCCATGGATTGCTTAGAAGAGAGAAAACTCTGCTTATCAGGGCACAAACATCACTGGTCTGAGACTTCAAAATGTGAATATCATGAAAGACAAAAAAAGGCTAAGGAAGTGTTTCAGATTAAAAGATAAAAGAGAGAGGACATCTTAATAAATGTGATCCCTGACTGGATCATGTACTTGAGGGGGGAAAAAATACTAAAAAGGACATCACTGTGACCAGCAATAACATATGGACTATGGATCCTCAATTTGATAAAAGTACTGTATTGGTGATAAACTTCCTGAATTTGGTAACTGTACTGTGGTTATTTAAGAGAACATTCTTGTTCTTGGGAAACATATACTGAAGCATTTGGCCTGACAGGGACAGGATATGAATGACCTACTCTCAAATAGTTCAGAAAAAAAAACATAATACAGTATTTGCAGATACAGAGAGAGCAGTGGTTTTCCGAGTGGGGTCCATAGAGGTGCAATGGCATCATCCACTTTCCAGAAATACAAATTCTTAGGTTCCACCCTCCAGACCTACCAAAGCAGCTGTGTGTGGGTGGGCCCAGGAGTCTGTTTTTACAAGCCCTCCAGGGGATTCTGATGCACACTAGAGTCAGAAAACCACTGGTACAAAGAGAATGACAACACAAATGTGGTGAAACATTAAAATTGGCAAATCTGGGGAAAGGGTATATGGGAGTTTTTTATATCATTATTGAAACTCTTCTGTCAGTTTGAAATTGTTTCAAAATGAAAATGAACAGTAACAACAACAGCAACATTACCCTGGAGTGATCTATATACAGATGTGGGAAGGAGAGACCTTGGAGGCAAATCATGGGGTTCCTGCAGGAATGTGCATGGGAAGTGATGGGATCCAGGACAAAGGGTGCCATGCCTCCTGTGTAGCGTGAGGAGTGGAATGTTGGTCTGCACAACAAATCTCCTTGCAGAAAACGTGAGCACCAGATCTACTAACCTGAATAAGACAGTCCAGCAATCTCTATAAAGAGGTCCTCTTCAGAAAAGCTTTCGGGTAGCATGAGGAAAGCCGTGGTCACAGCACTCTTCAGATTTTTATCAAGGGCTGACCTAAGAGCAACATTCTCATTCATTGCTATGATTTTCACCTGCAAAAAAGCATAACATTCAGAAGAAAAATTGCAGGAGTAGAGTATTGCTCAAGCTACGGGTTTACACATGCACTGGAGCTGTCCCAAACCCTTAGCCCAAAAGATCTTACAAGATTAGGCCAGCCAACACAAAATAATTGCTATTCTAATAAGCAATCCCAGAGGCTTGCATTTGATGCTAAACCAAAGATACCAGATACAAGAAAGAAAAGAAAGAAAAATTTCTCTCAAATGAATAAACTCTCCATGGGTTTTGAAAAAGAAGTCAGTATAAAAGGAATGAATGTCCTTCGGGAAATTTTGTATTTTACAATTTTATAGTCTCAGTCTTCTTTACTTAATTTCATGGTAGAGAAAGGCATTTAACTCCTTTATTTAGAACTCACCTTTGTTCTTATCCATATATAACCTAAGCACTTCATCCTTTATTTTGAACTTCACTAAGGAAAAAGGAAAGAAAATTAGCTACAGTAGAAGCAGATGGCTTTGGGGATAGGTATGGGTTCAGGTCTAGGGATTTACTAGCTGTATGAATTTGGGCAAATTATTTAACTTCTCTGAACTTAAGTCCTCATCTACAACATGAGGATAAATACGCAGCAAAGAATTGTTTCAAAGATCGAATGAAATGATAAATGCAAACTATCTCATGTACTAATGAGTGACTTGGTCAATAAAAAGGATTTTTCTTCTGAATACACCCACCAGAAGCTGCTCTCTTTGACTTCCACCAAGTCCATTAAACTACACATTGGTCCAGTCTGTTCTGAGATTCTCTGTTTTGAAGACTGCACTGTAAAGTCAAGAAAATGTGTTCAACAAGGCTATGATGGCAGGGGGCTGGGGATGGTATCTAGGACAGGGATGCCCAGGTTTGGGGTACTCACAGGTGTGAAAACATTAAAAAGTATGGGAACTGATGATATTAGTTGGCCAGCTTTTTTAAAATAAATAAATAAATAAATGAATGAATAAAAGGAATATTGGGGGGGGGGGGGAGAGAAAGAAAATGTGTTCAAGACCCAGCTCCACTTCTTACTAGCTCTGTGACTATGGCCATAATCCCTTATCAGTAAAATGGGGTTAATAACAGAACCAAATTGATAAGGTTGTTGGTTAGATCATGAGATACTGCATATGGACCCATAGCTTCCTTCTGGGTCTTTCTTGCGGCATGATTCAAGAGCTTCTCTGGGCGAGGGGTTGTCACCTTTAATAAGCACCAGAATCTCTTGGGAGAGCTTGTGAAAATGCATATTATTAGGTCCACCCCCAGAGTTTCTGATTCAGTGGGCCTGGGTCAGGCCTGAAAATGTACATTTCTAACAAGTCCCCAGTAATGTTAATGCTGCTGGTCCAGGAACCACATTTTGAGAACCACTGCTCTCAAGTACATTCTTAGAAGCAGAAATGCCAAGTTGCTCTTCGGAGTGGCTGTGCCAATTTACACTCCCAGCATGATCCATAAACCATCAGGCTGCTTCTGATTTTCTTAACAAGGAAGGGGTCTAGAAGTCCCTAATAAAGACTCTCACACGAGCGAAATGGATTCGCTTTCCGTACACAATGTGGCGCTGTCACCAAATCTTCCCCCATTCTAGAGAACAGGGCTTAAGTTGCCTTTTATTTGTCAAAGGAAGATGATTTCGGAGAAAAATTAAGATGGCACATAAAAGACATACACTATGAGAAACTCTGAAGTTTTATTGGATGGCAAGGATAAAGGAGGGATGTCTGTCTCAAAATAGAGTTTCTTTTTTTAATTGTAAAAAACAGCATTATGAAACATAACTATTTTATAAACTTAAGAACCTCACTTCTGTCTTTCACCTTTTGTCCCTACTTTTTTTCTAAGGGCATATTTATAACATCCAAACGTCTCAAATGGTAGGTAAGCCACTTTATTCACTACTACCAACTCCTCCCTTGTAATTACAGCACTTAATAGCCCTTAATTAAGCCTTTCAGCACTTGGGTGAGTTTAGCATTATTGCAATCATCTGCAGAAAGTAAAACGAAGGTGCAGTCCAGTAGCCTGACTTGCCCAAGGTTGCATAATGAGTCGATGGCAAAAATCAGGGTAACACCCTTATACTTGGCAAATCCTGCTCTAAATATTTTGAATTATTCTCATGCATTTAGTTAGGGATCTGTTCTGGCTAACTTTTTTTTTTTTTTTTTTTTTTTTTTTGGTGCTGGTTAATTTATCTTGAAAAGATGATTAAAAGCTATGTTAGGGTGCTATAATAACACCTATATTTATTCCTTGAATAACTTTCATGAACTTTGTATTCCATATAGAATCATGGATCTAGAAGGGGAACCTCCTTATCTTACTAATGGGAAGACTGAGGCCCGGAGGCTAAAAGACTCCCCCTTGAGAAGCACCCCAAGAGAGGACGTAGGTCCCTGATTTATCCAGAGCTCTTTCTACAACCCTGTGACACAGGTTTACTTCCAAAACCCTATTTGTCATCCTCATTCATCAGGTCCTGCTCAATAATTCTTCATCCTCTCTCTTTTTGGTGGCTTTTACAGAAAATAAAAACAGGTTATTCTGAGATGCTAACCAATCACAGATGCAAAGAGTAACTTTGGGGAAAACGTTCCTATTCAAAGCAATACACTTGTTCTCTAAGAAAGCTGTTCTACTTAGGTTGTAGAAAAGCAGTCTGTTTGCTATTTAAGGTTAAGAGAGTAAAAATAAAAGCATCCTTACTCAAAGGAAAAATGTCAATTCAGAAGACTCTGCTACTGTGCTGATCTGGCTCTCCAGTGTAAGGTGACCTAGGAACTTGTCTCAGCAGCACTGTTATTTGTGGTTCAGAGTGAAAAGCCAGCGAACTCTTGGGACGCTGCCAGAGAGGCCTGGGAAAAAAAGAAAGTCCTCAGATTTGTGAATAGCTGTTTGTATCTTACTGGGAATGCCCCGACCTGAACCACACAGATAGCATTAGCACTACTGCCAAGGAGAAAAATCTTTACTGGGAAGAGGAAGGGGCAATGCTTGAAGGGACTTTCAAAAGCCCAACTCGGAGAGATTTGTGAGTACCTTTCAAAACAGAAAAAAAAGAGAGTCACATGTGGTTTTCTCTAGAATACGGTCACAGGGAGACAGTCCTTGAATTGCAAAAAGTGAAGTTACAGTTCACAAGGAACACAGCCCTACCTAGTGTTCAAACACTCAACCAAATGACACTTCTCACAGAAGTTTCCCATTCCAAATGACCAGAAAGACTAATTTTTCTAAATGGTTACTGCTTGAGGACTAAGAAGAAACACTGAACATTCGAGCTAGTTGAAACCTTATTATACGCCTGTTGGACTGCGGGCTTTTCCAGAGTCAGCAATGTGGTGTTATTATTTTTTTTATTCCTTTAGCAACCACAGAGAAAAAACTTAGTTGTCTGAATAAGTATATTAATGGCTCAAATTTTGCATTTCAAAGGCTAGGGACGCAAACATTTGCTCACAACTGGGCAGAGCCCAAACCAGTAAGTCAGGTTTTCCAACTCTCTTTCAGGGATCTTTAATACCACTGGGAATTTTCTATCTGCAAAAAGCAAATCAATAAATTTACAATATGGTAATAATTGCAAAACTGTGAATATACTAAAAACCACTGAACTGAACACTTTAAATGGATGAACTGTATGATATATGAATTATAGGTCAATAATTTGTTATAAAAAAGCTATATTACTAGCAAAATATTGACATTGTATGTCAATGTGAATGTCTTAAAAATTCAAGCCAAATTATCTAAACATAGATATACAAAAACCCAGACTTAGGTTAAATAAATTAGGGGAATGACTTAATTTTACTTTAGAGTTCTTTTGACCTAAGAAAGGATTGGCCACAAGATTCTGTTAAATACTTTAAATTTCATATTTCATAGAAATATGATTTGGGAAATGACTCAGAAACTTAAAGCTGCCCTAGAAATAAAAATAGTTCATCTCCTCAGTTACAAGGTAAGTTAATGATAAAGTATAATAGAAATTTAATTTACACTCAATTTTTTCCAGAAATGTCCATCTTTTTATATTTATTTCTTTTATATATATATTTTTAGAGAGAGAACGCACACAAGTGGGGGAGAGGGACAGACGGAGGTGGGGGAGAGGGGGAGAGGGGGAGAGGGGGAGAGAGAGAGAGAGAATGAGAATCTTAAGCAGGCTCCAGGCTCAACACAGAACTTGTTGTTGGGCTCAGTCCCACAACTCTGGGATCATGACCTGAGGAGAAATCAAGAGCCATTCATTCAACTGACTCAGCCACCCAGGCGTTCCTATATTTCTTTTTTTATTATTATTAATAAACTTTATCTTTTATAGCAGTTTTAGAGTTATAGCAAAACTGACTGGAAAGTACAGTGAATTCCCACATACCCTCTGTATATTCCTTTTAAAGACATGAACTGAGAAATTCTATTTGCAATATGGAAGACAATTTTAGAGCTTTAGACAATATCATTTAACATAAATACTTCTTTGAAAATACATAAAAGCAAAGAATTCGCACTCATATTCTCACAATTCTAAGATCTTCAATTATTTTTTTTTTGTCCACAATGCTATCAACCCTCTTTTTATCAGATTTGTTCAAGTTTCATTACTATTTGCTGCCACCTAGTGGCAAAAATCATTGGTTTAAAGATAGTTATCACCGAATTCTCTGGTTAGCAGTGATTTCTAGGTGATAGGGAAGCTGCTAATGGGTGAAAGTTAATTTGCCCATTTATAATTTTTGATTTTATTTTTTACCATGTGTTATTTTCAAGTGATTCTTAAGATAGCCTAGTTTTCTTGAGTTAGAAACTTAATAAGCCTGAAGAATAGTCATCATTCTTGATAACATTTTCTTTTTCAAGTTAGATGAGAAATGCAATTTTTATCAAGATGGGTGTAGCAGCTACTACTTGTCTTGAGTTGCTGGTTTTATTTTACCAGGATATGTGACATTTAGATGAAATCTGAGGTCATTTCCAGGGCTTAAATTCTGAGATTTCACGGTGTTTCATTTTCTAAAGCTTATTTAAAAAAAAAATGGAAATATTGTAAGCACAAATCATAGTACAGAGCATAATACAACATTTTCACATTCAGTATCTCACTTTATCTCAAAATAACTGAGATAGGCAAGGACAAAGAGAAAGTAAAGATCATTTCCTGAGTATCTACTAAGTGCCAGACATTTTCTTTCTTTTCTTTTTTTTTTTTTTTTTACAAATGTTTATTTATTTTTGAAAGAGAGAGAGATAGAGTGCAAGTGGAGGAGGGGCAGAGAGAGAGGGAGCCACAGAATCCAAAGCAGGCTCCAGGCTCTGAGCTGTCAGCACAGAGCCCGAAGTGGGGCTCAAACTCACGAACTGCAAGACCATGACCTGAGCCGAAGCTGGACACTTAACCAACTGAGCCACCCAGGCGCCCAGTGCTAGGCATTTTAGATTTAGGCATTTCTCAAATCCCTTTTAAGGTTGGTGTCTGTCAGCCTCATACACAGATGAGGATGTCCCAAGGCTCAGGGAAATTAAGTCATTGGTGCAGGGTCACATAGCTGGGGAGTGTCAGAGCTGGGATCCAAGCCCTAGATCTGAGTCTAAAATACCCATGTCTTTCTAGCATTTCCGTTCTGCTTCTACTAGTCACTGCCCTCGTGAGGCAGGCAGGACAAGCACTGTATTTATCCTAAATAAATTACCTGAGGTTCAAAAAGATCAAACAAGTTTCCCAAGTTCACATAAACAGCTAATAAGTGGCATGAATGAATAAGACCCAAGGCTTCTAATTCCACTTGCATTACTCATCAGACTACACATTTTGTAAATTAAAAAAGAAAAAATGGAAAGAAAATTAACATATACAAATTTTCAATTACATCTATTTGTTCAATTATTTTACTGATTATCCAGCTTTACTAGATTGTCTTTATTAGTTATGCAGCTTAGAAATGCGAAATTCATCTACATAAATATGAAGTTATTTCAGTAAGCTTATTGTTTCTGGACTTAAATGTTTTTAGTGAAGTGCACAAGTTTAAAGGGAACAGCTTGACAAATTTTCATACACAGACTTACCCATGTAACTATTGCCCTGATCAAGTGGTTCTGGATGTTCTAATGAGCTGCACTATTAAATTCTAAGCCCAGAAGCAAGGCAAGAGAATTGTGACTGCCCATATATATCAAGAGAGATTTTTATGGCACAACCAAGTGAGCTAAGGTTGTATAAATCTTTTAATTTTTGCCGTAAATGACAAAAAAGGGAGCAGCATATTCCCTCTTATGGGAAACATTTGAGAACAATCCATGTACCCTGTTGTGGGGCCTGAGACTCTCTAACAGCACAAAAATCGTTCCTTGCTGTGACATTAGCAACTGTGACTATGTCACACAGTTCTTAAACTATGAAAAGACTCCTTCATGGAAAATAGGCTATATATCAGCAAAAAAGAAGAAATGTAATATGTAAATACATGTCAAAAGTTCAAGTCCTTTCCACTTCTTTCCTATGCCCAGGGGGAAGCCTTCCCCCCATAGCCTCCTCTAGTAGAATCCCAAATGAGGGAAGGACTTATTGCAGGATCTCACCACTGGCCTGAGGAGAGTAAGAAAGGGGATCAGAATCTACTCCCCTCTGAATGACTACCTGGTTTATTCCTTTATTCAACAAATGGTTGCTGAATGCTTACTGTGTGCCAGGCATTGTCCCAGGCACTGATGGGATACGTCAGTGGACAAAAACTGCCCTGTGGCACTTACATTCCGAAATGGTGATCTGGGTCATGCTGATAGAGGCTCTATTGAGGCACTGAGCACCTCTTCTGCCATCCAAAGGTACTGCCATCTATAGGTACTGACTCTGAGGCTGATCCATTCAGACAACTGGACTATCTTTAGAGAGCGGGCAGGGGTAGTGTGGGTAATATCTGGATATTGTTTGGCACTGAATTCTATAGGGACTTAAAGGAATCTGAAATGCATTTTTGTTTCTTGGAGTTCCATCTCAATGCAATCACAAAGACGAAAGCAGGGTTAGGTTCAGAGAGGAGAGACATCCTTAACTGTGGCAGCCAATAAAACACTTGCTCACCGGTTTCTGGAGTCGTCCAGCAATGTATAAATTATTCCAGTTGAGGAGATCTTCAATCAAAATACTAGTGCTAATGACCCCATATTTGATAAGCTGGAAAAGAAGAGAAATGGGCATCAAGAAGGGCAAAATACCATACTATTGCTTTTGCAAATGCAAAACCTAAGGTAATAAATTTCTGAGCAGAGTAGCACCTAGATTTCCAAAGCCATTTAAAATCTACCTTGTGAAAACACAAAATCTGTCACAAAGGATTAGTTTCCAAGACTGATCTGTCCCCTCAGTGATGTGAGGTGAAGTGACCACTATCTTTACTCAGGCTCTTGTGATGTTAAAGGCACAACGGCTCTTAGGTGCTGTCTAGTACATATTGGTCCTCCCTGGATTGGAAATAAAAACCGAGTCTGTACCACAGACAGTGTGAGAAGCCAAGATATAGTTCATGGTTCTCATCTGAGAAATAAGAAACCTAATAAATGGCATAACCATGGTAGCAGTGTAAAAACTAGGTCCCTGAATTTCAGTCTGGGCTTCCAACATTCATTTCATCACAGAATACGAGACATTTTCTTTAGAAGTTTTCACCAAATTCCTTTACATAGTGAACTTCCCTTTTGCTACTGAGTATTTCAAACACTTTTGTAATTACAAAGCTACATCTCCAAAAATTAAACCTCTTTATCAGAGCTAAACACATGGAATTATGGCCAAGCTCATTTCAAAAGCAATTTGTACAAACCCTAAATGTAGTTGTTCCAGGTTACAAAATCCCATTTGCTTCAATGAATAACTTCAGACTCACTTTGCTAAACTTCAGTATCCAAACAGCCTTCTCAGGCTACGAATATCTAAAAAGTAGCTAAAGAATTTCAATTAAAAAGTACAGTCTCTTTGGCATATAATTATGC
This sequence comes from Panthera uncia, assembly GCF_023721935.1. Lineage (NCBI taxonomy): Eukaryota > Metazoa > Chordata > Mammalia > Carnivora > Felidae > Panthera > Panthera uncia. The sequence continues at coordinate 51,161,852 of NC_064816.1, forward strand.
CCCAACATTTGGTTACTGGAGCTTGTAATATTGTTTGAAACCACTAATTAGAGATAGGCTCAGCATAATACTAATTATGGAGAAAGAACAAAGCTATGTGTTTGGCATGACTGAAGCAGACGTGAAAAGCTGCACCGAGCAACAATCTCCCCTCCAATCTGGCTGCAATACTGCAGAAAAAGCCCTTCTTGCTGCAGGCATGTAACAGCTGGGAGGTAATGGAAACACCACTGACCTGAAAGTCACTAACTGTCACTAACGAGTCGCATGACCTTATGAAAGCCATGTTCACTCTCTGAACCTTCATCTTTTCAACTGCAAAATGCAGGTGGAGCAGGATTAGACCTCAACCAGAAAAGTATACATCTAGCCCAGAGGCTATGCAGACATCACCAATCATAGTGCCCATACCCGCCAAGATCAGACAGGTCTTCAAAATCCTTCTCAGGTCAATACTCCAACCTTCTGCCCTTCAAAGTGTGATCCATTGACCAGCAGCATCAGCATCACTTGGGAGCTTGTCAAAAAATGCAGAATCTCAGGCTCCATTCCAGACCAAGTGAGTCATAATCTGCACTTCAAGGAGATCCTCAGGGATGATTTATGGGCATATCAAAGCAGGATTGATCTAAGCAATCAGCAGCATGAAGCAGAACTGGCATAGCTGGCGGAACCTGTATGTCAACAGTAGCCCAGCTAATCTCTGGGAGGGATGTGACATAGTCCCCCATTGGTCCTCTCAGGCTGCGGTCCTGCCCAGGTCTTGGGAGCTCTCTTAGAGACTGGACCCCTTCATGTGAAAGACCCTTTGGCAGGGTTCCTGCTGTCAGACAACACTCTGCTGGGATCTGTGCATCTTATCTGCTCTCCAGCAGGGAGACGGGGTGCATCCTCAAATTCTACCCACTTGCTGGCACCAGGAGGTTCCTATCATGTGGCACCACATTCTCCCAATTACCCTCTTCACTTCCAACTTCTTCCTGGGAGTATCTGCCCCTCCATATAGATAAGACTAATCTTCACGCTCATCCTTAATGGGCCTGCCTATTCCTCCCACTGACCAAACTAGCGGTTCTCAAAGTGTTTCCCAGACCAGCAGCATCAGCATCATTTGGAAGTTTGTTTGAAATGCAAATCCTCGTTACTAAGACAGTAATCTTAAAAGTTCTTACCATAAGAAAAAAAAATGTAACTATGTGTGGTGATGAATGTTAGCTAAATTTATTATGGTAATCATCCTGCAATACACACACATATCAAATTATTACATTGTACACCTAAAACTAACACAATGCTATATAACTATATCTCAATAGAAAAAATACAGGGACACCTGGGTGGCTCAGTCGGTTAAGCCTCCGACTTTGGCTCAGGTCATGATCTTGCGGTTCATGAGTTGGAGCCCTGCATTGGGCTCTGTACTGACGGCTCAGAGCCTGGAGCCTGCTTCAGATTCTCTGTCTCCCTCTCTCTCTGCCCCTCCCCTACTCCCTCTCTCAAAAATAAACATTAAAAATTTTTTTAAAAAAAGAAAAGAAGAAAAGAAAAATACAAATTCTCAAGCCTTACCCCAGACCTACTGAATCAGAAACTCTGGAGATGGGGAACTGCAATCTGTGTGTCCAAGAGGCACCCTAGTGGGTCTGATGCTCATTAAAATTTGAGAACCACTGGCCAAAGGCAAAACTTAAAGACAGTTACTCTCAACCACCTTTATCCAGCAGGAATGCGAACAGTTCCTAATTGCAAGAACATATATATTCAGCTGGTATTCTAATATTTAATTTAATAACCACCCAAGTTACAACAAAGGTCCGAAGTCACTTACCCTACCATCACACATGATCAATGGATTATAGTAGACTCCAGCGCCATAGTTATTCTGTACAATGGTGATAATCTTGGGCCCCAAAACTTTTAGGAAAGAGTAATGATTCCAATTTTTTTTCAGGTTCTTTGAATGCCATGCAACAGGGTCATCTACTGTGAAAACAAAGTCCAGCATGGCATTCTGGGAATGAAGAAAAGAGAATGATTTTAGTTTTGATTCCTAGAAAGGCACCTAAATAGAGCGGAAAGCTCCAACATTCTACGCCATTATGAGTAATAAAATAGAAGACCTGAAGCTGTCAGCAAAAATGTAAGCAAGTCTCTGGTACCAATTTGAGCTTGTTTTCATCAATACACATAGTAACAGCAGTACTGACCTGCCCAACATGTACTCTTCCAAATACTTTGAATTATATGCACCATAATTCATTCTATCTTCAAAATAATCTTGCAAGATAGGTACTGTTATCATCCTAATTTTAGAGAAAAAGAAACCAAGGCACAGAGTAAGTTCCATGCCTGTGGACACAAAGCCAGTGAGTGGCAGACACAGTCTGGTTACAAATTCTTTGTGCTGAACCTTATGCCACCTGGCCTTTCATCTAAATGTGTCCCACTCTTCTTCCGGATCAAACAACACAGTATGGCAAAGCTCTGTAAAATATTATAGAAAGGGAAATAAGTTATTTTAATTCTTAGCCATTCACCAACCACTCACTGAGCACCTACAAGGAGCTCTGATAGATCTTGGGGTAGAGATTAAAAAAAGTCTACTAGGGAGAAGAGATGAATTATCACTAAATGAACTTGACAGAGGAATGCAAAATGTACTAATTTCACTTAGAGTGGGGTCAGAACAGGAAGCAGAAATCTTGCTATAAAATCATATTCTTCAAGACTCTGATAAATCTGAGTCCTGAAGAATGTGCAAGAATTAAGCAGGCTTGGTGGAAATATTAGAAGGATGGGGAAGGGAAGGGGGTCCTGTTAAAGGAAAGCATTCTTGTAGATATGAGAGCTGGCCATGTTCCTGATGCTGCATTGAGTTTGATGTGGCTGGAATAGAACACAAGCAGGGGGTGGTGATGAGACCAGAGACGGAGGCTGGTTGCCAGGCTAAAAAAATTTCCTACAGAAGAGCTCCTTGGAGGGTAGACAGACTAAAGGCCGGGAAACCACACAGGCGGTTAATTGCAAAATTCCCAGTGAGAAATGAAAAAGATACTAAGTAAGGCACTGAGGGTAGGGACTGATCTGAAACTTCCTGTTGGAATCTATAAGACTTGTTATCTTGTAGGGAATGAGGGTGAGGGAAAGGGAAGAAAGGGCCTGTTCTTGGAGGAAATTCCAGGTCCACTCAAAGGAAAATCTTCATGCAAAAATGAAGAAGTGGCTGTTGAATCAGGAGGCTAAGGCCTGCTCTAAGTTTTTCAAAATGTAATCCACAAACCACTGGTGAAACTGAAGATTTGGGGTGGACATGTTTTTTAAAAATGTATAATTATGTTAATACAGGTTAGAAAAAATAACTAGCCTATAATAATCTATAGAATTTCCTACAATCTATAATTTTTCACATATTGTCAATTTAAAGCAAAATATCACTTAAATACAGTATAGTTGGGAAAAAGGAAACCCAAGCAACAGCATAGATGGCTCCACCAGGAAGTGAACAAACTTTAACCTAAGGACAGATTACAGCCAGGTGTCCAAATCCAAGAGGGGCCCTATCACAATCTGCACACTTCTTTTTCCTTAGTTTATTAAAGAAGACAGTGAATTGTTAGGCTGTGCATGAACTGCCGCAAGTAAAAATCCAGTTCACCAGACAACATCTCTATTTAGACTCCATTTCCTTTTATGTTAATTCAGCAAAAGCTCTAAAGCCTTAGCGGAGAGAGTCATTAACAGCCCCATTTAAATGAAAATATTTGCCTGCCACTTCTCTGCAAGGTCTTGAATCTTGTCTCCACCTTGAAAGCAAACTTTTTTCCATTTTATTTACGGCGGGGGGGGGGGGGGGGGGGAGGGGGAGGGACTGCAACACAAGGAACACCGTACCCTCACTACTGTTGCACTCAGCCAACTTTGAAGAGTAACAACTCATAGTCCTAAATAGACTCTTGTTAAATGTTCTGAGCATTGGTAAATATACTGGTCACTCACTAACTTTTGCTGATAACTTCCCTGAGTCTGCCCTGGCCCTTCAGCTTCCTGAAGTCAAGAGGCTCATTTTGTATTTTTTCCCACAGCGATACATGTGACTTTCAAATTTGGCTGCGTTATCAGAATCAGCAGGGTATTTTTTAAAATATCTGAAGCCCAGGTCTGAGCCTACACCAAGTAAATCAGAATCTCCGCAAGTGGAACCCAGGCATCAGCATTTTAAAGTTTCTCGGAAAACTCCAATGTTCTGCCAAGGCTGAGTACGCTGAACCAGCACCAGGCAAATATTTCCTTCCTTCCATCTTGCCTCTGCATCAGCTTTCCCCTCCCCATAACTGCATCTCCTGTTCTAGACCGGAGATAAGTGGGCTCCTACTTATCCTCCAAAATTCAGCTCATGATGTCATTATACCAGGAACACTTTCCCACAGTTTGCACTTTGCTAGCTGATATGTGGAGTGCTCGTAGTAGAGGCAGCTCTAGGGCTCTGGAGGGATCCAAGGCAAAAGGCACCTCGTGAGAGGAGGCCGATTCCCGACATGGGGCCTGCCCCGGGGCCAGGCTCACCTTCTGGTCTGAACTGGGCCCCACCTGGCGGTACACCCCGGAGCCGTAGGCGAAAGCCAGGCTCAGCTCCTCGGGGAAGTGAGACAGGATCTTGCGGAAGGCCACCCCCGAGCTCTGCAGCGCCTGAAGCGCCATGGGTTCGGGGCTCAGAGACACGGCCCTTGGAGGGGCAGAGCAGGGCGGAGGGCGGGGGGGGGGCGGCCGCAAGATCCTGTCTCACTTCCCCGAGGAGCTGAGCCTGGCTTTCGCCTACGGCGCCGGGGGGGGGGGCCGGGGGGGGCCCAGTTCGGGGGGGGGGGGGGGACAGATACCGGGGCAGGCAGTTAAGGGTGGGGAGTTGGAAGCAGCAGAAGACTGCAGCCGGGGGTGGGAAGTGGAGGGACAGGCGAGGGCTCGGGGCTACAGGCCAGCCCCAGCCCAGGACCGAGAAGAGCCGGAGGGTGGTCCAGGTGGTCGGCGGTCAGGCCTGCGGAGCTGCCAAACCCGACCACGCCTCTCGCCAGCACACGCGCTTCAAAGGCGCAAGAGATGACGCTCTTCCGCGGGTGGGGACGCGAGGGCTCCGCGGAGACCCCTGGTGGTCGGAGGAGCGCGCTGCAGGCTAGTCGCCTAGGCAAGTGACTTGGAAAGACGGGTGCGGGAGAGTGTCAGCTACTTGAACTGCTTTTGAGCCTTAAGAATCCGTGTTTGTTCTCATCTCAAACACATTTCAATAAATGGCTATAAAATCATGCATGTGTATTGAAGGATATTTTTAATGAGGTGAAATTCACACAACTAACGTAAAAGTGTACACTTTATGTGCAATTCAGTGGCAGTACATCACAATGTTGTGTTACCATCGTCTCTACCCAGCTCCAAAATTGAAGATTTTGAAGGTTTAGGAAATCACACATAAAATTAAAATCATGTCCATTTCCACCATCCAGAGATGATCACTGTTAAGATTTAGCTGTGATTTTTTTTTTTTTTTCTTTCTCCCTTAAAGCTCTTTTCAAATCCAGTGATGGGTATGAAAGTGTTCATGCATGGTAAGGACTGCACCAATGTTCTCTGAGGTTTGTATTTCATTCTAAGGGTGATGAAGAGCCTTTGCCCCTTTGCCTCTGGGATTGGGCTCACAGAGGGCACATCAAATGCAATTTCTGGAGGAAATAGGACCCCAGGTGAGAGCTCACCTGTTTATGTATAACTAGAGAAACTTGATAAAAATCACAGGGCCATTCAGGATGTACTTTAACTTCCAGGACATAGACTTTTTAGATACTTGTTTCTTCTTCCCTGACATACATTGCCTTTCAAAAAGCATAAGTGGTAATAGGTGAACTCAGGTAATGTTGATGCCTTTCACATGCAGTTTTCAAGGAGTCCCCTCTACTACCGGATGGCAGGAAGTTACTATCTCCACATTACAGATGAGAAAGCTAACATGTTAGAGAGAGAAAGCAATGTGCTTAGAATCACAATAGCCTGTGGCAAAAGGGGAGCTAAAATCCAGGGCTGAATGTTAGTTTAGATTAGAACGGGGTAAGCAGGGGGAGGGAGAGCAATTAGGATGTTGTTACCATAGTTTCACTGGGAACTAAAGATGCCTGGCCTGGGATGATAGAGGCAAGGATGAGATTAATTTAATTTGAAAAGTAATTATGTGAATTCAAACTCTGTAGGATCTCAGGGTCTATAAAGGGGAGGGACAAGCAAATCCAGAACTCGTAACATACAGTAATGAAGCTGGGGCACCCAGCATCTGGCGAGACCTCTGATATAGGAACGTTGATCAGTTCTGGCTCTGTGGAGAGAGACCAGAGGAGATTTTGCAGTGATGGCATCTGAGCGGGGGCTTGAAGAATGGGTAGGATTTTATCAGGCAGAAGATAGATGAAAGGAAGTTTTACAAAGAGATTGATAGGCCATGATGACAATAATTATAGGTAATATTTGTTCATTTATTTATCATTCCCAAGCACTTTCTTTTTTAAAAATTTTAATTCTGGTGTAGTTAACATTCCGTGTTACATTAGTTTCAGGTGTTCATTATGGTGATTTAACAGTTCCAAATATTACTGCGGGCTCATCAAGATAAATTCCCAGTGCTTTCTATACTTATCTCTTTTCATCATTCCAAAGACCCCAGTAGGCAGGTTCTCTAAACTCATTTTTCACGTGAGGAAACAGACAGCCTAACAGGAGAAGCAAATTTCTCAAAGTCACACGGTTAGGAGAGTGGAGAAGTTGGGATTTGAACCCAAGGCTCTGGAACTCCAAAGGCCAAGCTGTTTACCACCATGTTTTAGTGCCTTCTAAAATGGCCGACCTGTGAGGCAAGAGAAGGAAAAGGGAAATCTGTCAGCTAAGGTTTTAAGGAGCAGCAGCAATAGCCAGAGGTACAACCCAGAGACCAGAATAAGGGCGGCGGAAGGGAGACACAGTGTGTCTCAGTCTCCCAGCGCGAGCACAGCCATTTTGGACTAAATAGCACTGGACTAAATAGCATTCGGACTAAATAGCACCCTTGCCCAGATTGTCAGAATCTGAAACACACTCACTGCAGAATTACACTAAAACCTTTCACCCAAATACAGTGAATAAATCTCCACCAGCTGTGTTTCTTTCGTTCTTCCCTCCAGGAAATAATTCAACTTTGTTTTGTATTCCCCCCTCCCTGCTCTTTGCAAATAAAAATGTAAACATTACAAAAACACGTATACCATCCCTCAGAAACAGCCACTGGTAATCTCTGGTACATATTCCTCCAGATATTTTTCTACATACATGTTAACATTAAAAATATTAAAAAAAAATTTTTAATGTTTATTTTATTTCTAAGGGAGAGAGTGAGTGCGCAGGCATGAGCGGGGGAGGGGCAGAGAGAGACACACACAGAATCCAAAGCAGGCTCCAGGCTCTGAGTTGTCAGCACAGGGCCTGATGCGGGGCTCCAAACTCACAAACCTTGAGATCATAACCTGAGCTGAAGTCAGATGCTTAACCGACTGAGCTGCCCAGGTGCCCCAACACTAAAAACATGTTAAATGGAATCATATGATAGATAGTATTTTGCAATGTGCCCTTTTCACTTAACATACTGGGGACATCGTTCTGTGTCAAATATATAGATCTATGTCATCCCATTTACTAGCAGCAAATTTTTCTAAACTATGGATATGCCATCGTTTGTTTAAACATTTTCATATTGACAGAGCTCATTTCCATTTTTCAAACATGCAAACAATGCTACGGTGAACATCCTCATACAAGGACCTTTGTGTATATGTGCAAATATTACTATAAAGTAGATTCTTAGAAGTGGAATTGCTGGGTCAAAGCGTCAGCGCCTTGCTAAAACCCCCTCTGAAAGGTTGTACCAATTCACACTGCCACCCATGAAGGTCAGCCCTTGATATAAATAAAGATTCTGCAATGTTCTCCATTTTTCTCCCTTACAGGCATTCACAACTAATTATCAGTAATTTTCATTTTCACAAACACTTTCCTTCCTGATAATGCAAAACCACCAGCTGGAAAGTTCCATCACATTCCTGTGTGCGTTTTGCTTTTCCCCAGAAAGAGGCAGAAGCAATAGCAGAGAACACATTTGTATTCTTCAGCAGAAAGCTCCTCGCTTCTAGCAGTTCATCCGTTCCCTTTTAAATTACCATGGCTTGCTAAGTTAGAAACTCTTAAAAAGCCTTGGTGTTCTATATAATCACTTTAGGGTTCTGTTGGAACTCTCATACCAATGAAATACAAATGTTAGAGAGCCCTTTACACTGCAGATAAATGCCACTTGATTTGACTGAATGTTGGGCCTCATTTTTCTGATTTATCATCCAGCTGTTGGTTTTGTATCATTAACAATGACCTTGTCAGGTTGGGTTTCACTAGGACAAGGCTCACCTATTCCATTTTTTAAAAGGCCTTGTGAAATCTCTATATTTTTGTACCTTAGTTTTTCATCTAATCAGTGGTTTAAGTAAAGGACAGAAAATATTTTGGGAGAGAAAATCCAAGCTCTGTGTTTCTTATGATCAGTCATACGTTCATTATTTGTCTGGTGATGGAAGTGAAGAAGAGGGGTCTTGATCTCTGCCCATCAAAGGAAGTTCACCTTGTCATATCCATCCATTCTCAGCTGATTTTTGATGTAGAATAATTGGCTCAGACTGAGGACATCATTTACTATCTTTAGTCTCTCATCAGGGATGCTCATATACCCCCCTGAGTTTGAATCTGGCCCTAAGATTTAATAGCGGTGTGATGGTTGGCAAGACAACCGAGAAGCATTCTGTGCCTTCATTTCCACATTTACAGAATGGCCATAGTAATAACACCTACATTATAGGATTGTTGGGACAGTAAATGGATGAATGGTATCCAGAAAGTACATAGAATAATGCCTGCCACAGAGTAAGCTCTCAAATATCTCATTGAATTCTTTTTTTTTTTTTTTAACGTTTATTTATTTTTGAGACAGGGAGAGACAGAGCATGAACGGGGGAGGGTCAGAGAGAGAGGGAGACACAGAATCTGAAACAGGCTCCAGGCTCTGAGCTGTCAGCACAGAGCCTGACGCGGGGCTTGAACTCACGGACCGCAAGATCATGACCTGAGCCGAAGTCCGACGCTTAACCGACTGAGCCACCCAGGCGCCCCTCATCTCATTGAATTCTTAAGAGACAATGTACAAGAGGAATTAAGAAGCGTCGTTAAACCTAACATCTTTATGACATTTAGCATTTCACATGAAGCACTTTTCCGGACATGATTTTATTTAATTCTTAAAACAAATCCTGGGAAATGAATGGTTATTATTCCAATTTTACAGATGGATAAACTGAAGTGTAGAAAACGAAGTGATTTGCCCGAAGGCACAGAGCTAATAGCAGTCCCTGCCAATACAGCATCCAAGTCTAATCCTTTTCCTCTTGCACCATAAAAATAACAGAAACTGTTCATTTTCCTAAGGGATTTGTTCACTCATTCATTCATTCATTCACTCATTCACTCTCTCACTGAAATCTTCCTCATTTCTTAATCCTAGTTCAAATAGCACCTCCTTCTAACTGGGAGTAATTGTGCTTACCTCACAGGATTGTCATAACAGCTAAAGTGGTTAACATAAATGAAGTGCTTAGGAAAATACCTGATATGTAGTGGATATTGTGTATGTGTTTGTCATTATTATTAATTATTATTACCTATTGTCCCTGAAATTTAAGCAAGTCAGCAACTGTCTACTTTATCTCTTTGTAAAAATGGCCCTAAATTTTGGGAGAAACTGAGTTGGCAAAGACCCCAGTTAGAGGAGAAAGAATTAATCACTGTATACCAAGTCTATCTTTAGCCACCAAAGTCTATAATCTAGATTTGGTGTAGAGCAGCATGTCCCAAAGTGGGTTTTCACTGAATTATTATTATTCAGAGTTATTTGAAAAAAAATTCATGGTCAGCTGAGTTTGGGAAACTGGATTAAATAGAAGCAAATAGATTTCTTTGCTGTGGGATTTCTCAGAGCATTAATAGATCAATATGCATTGTGAATCTCTAAAAGAAAAACAGAGCACATAGCACTTTTCAGTTTCCCAGACTATGTCTTCCTCTTCTCTCCCTCCCTCCTCCTCTCCCTTCCCCCTCTCCTCTCTCAACATCTTTTGGAACTAGTATTTCATGGCATCAATTTGGAAACATTGGTGCCAAGCACTCCTTTGCTGCCAGAGAATCATATCATGGTCCCAAACCAATCAAGACCTCTTTTGCCTGAAGGCACAAGAGGATGCCGTAACCTAAGAGAGAAACTAAGAAGAAGCATGAACTACAGGTGTAATGTGTGGTTGTAAAAACCCAAGAATATCTATGCCTTTTATTCTGAGGATGTCTTTGTTTAGACTCCAAACTGACAAAATTCTTTGAATGATCTTCTTGTTTAGGATGCCACTCTCCAAATATCCAGGGTTTGAGCATGTGACCCTTTGCCTGGTATATTACTCTTTGGGCATCACCTGGGCCTCCTCATGGACGGAAATGATTGAAGAAGAAATACTACAGCTAATGCCCACACACCTCTTTATTAGTATTTCCATGGATGAAACACCAAAGCCCAATGGGGAAAGTACTCGTAGTATGACGTTATTTTTTCTTTTACTTTTATTGTAAAAAGTATCATGGCTTTTTGACCTTTTGTTGATGCATAGCTCTGTGAATTTTAACACATTTATAGATTTTAACCACAATTAAGATACAGAACAGTTTCCTCACCCCTAAAACATCTTTTTGTGTGGTATTCACCACCATTTCTATATCCATCTTGGTGAGGTGTCTGGTCAAATCTTTTGCTTATTTTGTTATTGTTGTTGAATTGTTTGTTTTCTTCCTGTTGAGTTTTGAAAGTTCTTTATATGTTCTGGTTACAAGTTCTTTGTCAGATATGTTATTTGCAAATACTTTCTCCTACTTTGTAACTAATCTTGTTATTCTTTTGAAAAGTTTTACTTTTCATTGAGTCTGATTTATCAATAGGTGATAATTTTTTCTTTTAAAAACCATATTTTGGGTGTCACATCTAAGAACTCTGCTTAATCCTAAGACCAAAAAGCTTTTTCTCCATACTTTGTTCTCAATGTTTTAGAATTTTAGGTTATACAATTAGATCTTATCCATTTTGAATTAATTTCTCTATAAATTGTGCAGTTTAACTCAAGGTTTATTTTCTTAAGTAGGTATGTATAAATTTCCCAGCAATAATTGTTAAAAAGATTGTTCTTTCTCTGTTGAATTGCTTTGCACTTTTGTGAAAAATCAATTGGTTATGGTTTATGTGGTGTATTTCTGGACTCTCCATTCTGTTCCATTAATCTATATGTCTGTTCCTCCTCTATTACCACATTGTCTTGATTAGTGGAGATTTATAATGTCTTAAAATTGGGTAGTGTGATTCATTCAATTTTATTCTTGTTTTTTTTTTAATTATTTTGTATTCTAATTCTTTTGCCTTTCCCTGTATTTTAGAATCAGCTTGTCTATATTTGCAAAAATACCACTGGAATTTGTACTGGAATTATGCTAAATCTATAGATAGATATGGGAAGAATTGACTTCTTTACTATGTTGTGTCTTCCAATCCATGAATATTGTATGTCAGTCTCTCCATTTATTCATGTTTCTTTAGTAGTTTCTTTCTTTTATCACTTAAAATATTTTCTGGCACAGACCAGAAAGATGGGGACTTATCTATCCTGTTCTGCTGCTCACTTTCAATTAGTACACCCACATCTGGGGTCAAGAAAGAGAAAAATAAGTAGGTGTGCCCTACCTCTCTAGGACCACATCTCTTCTGATCAGAAAGGAAGTGTCCCACATCTCTCAGAGTTTCAGGTTCCTGTGAGTCCCTGTTGCTACTGCTGTCACTGCTATTGCTACACAGTTGCTTGGAGACTAGTGCAAAGGAGACGAGGGGAAAAAAAAGAAAAGAAAAACCCTCAGGTGACACCCTTATCCTGCTCCTAGAGCCATAACTAGAGGACTTCTCTCTGTCCTTGTAAATGTCCTCTTCCAGGTTGGGGCTGTGTTGAGTCTACACTGGGAGACAATGGAGTAAAAAAAAGGGGGGGGGGCAAACTGTCTTTCAGTTTAATCAAAATTCTAGTCTTCTTCCCTAATTTGCTATTATTTATTTTTCAGAGACCTCAAATATTTGCTTCAAGCATCATTTTTAGGTTTTATAGCTGCATTCAGTGGGTGAGAGAGGGTAGTGTGCTAATTCCATCTTAACTGGAACAAAAGCCCCTCTGATATTATTTAGATGATGAAACTCAGGCCCTCAGAGATTAAGGAAATATCTTTAAGGTTACACTAAAAGTGATGAAGCCAGAATTTGAAACTGAATCTGTATGAGTACAATCTACACAATCTACATGCTACATTTTTTAAAAAGTCAAGTTTATTGAGGTACAATTCAATTATAATAAAAGTCACCTTTTCAAAAGTATACTGTTCAATGAGTTTTGACAAATACATAGTTGTGTAAACACCACTATAACTAATGTATCAAATATTTTTATCACTACTCCAAAAAGCTCCACCATGATCCTTTCTAGTTTATCTCTTACTTGTATCACCAGCTCTTGTCAACCACCGATATGATTTCTGTCTTTATAGTGTTGCCTTTTTAAAAATTTATATAATGTCATGTAATGGAATCATATAGAATATAGGTTTTTGTCTCTGGCTTCTTTCATTTAACATTAATGCTATTGAGATTCATCCATGATGTGTGTGTGTGTGTGTGTGTGTGTGTAACAGAGAGAGAGAGAGAGAGAAAATTTTGTTCTTTTTTATTGCCAATTGGTATTGTTTTATAGCTAGATCACAATTCGTTTATCCATTCACCTGCTGATGGAATTTGGATTGTGTTGTTCTAGTTTTAGAAAATTATGAATAAAGTCTATATTCTCTCTCTCTTTCTCTCTCTCTCTCTTTTCTTGTAAGTAAGCTTCACACCTAGTACAGAGCGCAATGCAGGGCTTGAACTCACGACCCTGAGATCAAGACCTGAGCTGAGGTCAAGAGTCGGATACTTAACCTACTGAGCCACCCAGGTGCCCTTAAAAATCTATATTCTTTCATCACTGAACTATGTGTCCTGGAATAACATAGTTAGAATTGAAAGGAACCTTCAAGATGGAATGGCTTAGTTAACTCCAGTAACGTAAATGACGATGTCCATTTATTTACTAGATGCCAGACCCTGTGGTAGGCATTTTACACACACTTATTTAACTCAAACCTTACATTGTTTCTGTGTTTACAATGCTTAGATAATTTCCAACCTTCTCACCACCAAGGACCCATTTTTATGAGTTTCTCATGATGTATTCATTCAACATAGATTTTATGAGTGTGTGTGTGTGTGTGTGTGTGTGTGCGTGTGCTTGTGTGTGTGTGTGTGTGTGTGTGTGCGCACCAAGCACTGGCTGGACCCTGAGTCTATAAAAGGGAAAAGAAGAGACCTAGTCTCTGCCTCCTTAAAGTTTACAATCTGCTATAGCTATACTCTGTGGGATCTACCTTTTGAAATAATTTCTACCACACAAAATGCATTTATTAAGTGTAACCCATTTCTTCATCTGTAGAACCCTTGGGGTAAGAGTAAGGTCACAGGATTAGCAAACAAAACATTTCTGTTCCCACTCTTATGCTTTGAGAGATGTGTTCATTTGGCTAATTTGTGCTACACACAATAGGTCTGGCCTCAAGGTGGCTTAAAATAAATTTCAGAGGTAAAGTAGGCTTCAGGTATAGTATAGGGCTCTGGCTCCATTTTTCTTATCTTGTTTTAGATTCTATTTCTTAGCTTGGCTTCTTGGTTTCAAGATGGTTGTGGGTGTCAACTGAAGCAGCATGCTTCCTCATTCCAAGTCTCTCTCTGTCCTCCTTATTCCTTTTAGCCTGATTGGGTCACATGTTAACCCCCTGGACCAATAACAGTTGACAAAAGACTGACATGCACTCATTGGCTTGAGTCTAAGTACCTGAATTAATCATGAGCAAGGTGGATTATATTAGTCTAATAGACAATCTCCTAGAGCTGAGGGAGCTTTCCCCCCTCCTGGAGAAGGGGTAAATTCCTTGGATAAAATAAAGTCTGCTAGTATGGATCCAGCAACTCCACTTCTGGGTATATATCCAAAGGAAATGAAAACAGAATATTGAAGAGATATATGCACTCCTGTGTTTATTGCAGCATTATTCACAATAGCCAAAATATGGAAGCAACTTAAGTGCCTGTTAACAGGTGAGTGGATAAAGAAGATGTGGTGTATACATATAATGGAACATTATTCATTCATGAGAAAGAGCCGTTCATTCATGGATGGACCTTGAGGACATTATACTAAGTGATATAAGTCAGACAGAGGAAGACAAATACTGTATGGTATCACTTATATGTGGAATATACACAGCCAAACTCGTAAAAACAGAGTAAAATGGTGGTTACTGGGGTTGGGAGGAGAATAAGAAAGATGTTGTTTAAGGGTACAAATTGCACCTAGTAGTAAATAAGTCCTAGAGATTTCATGCACAATACAGTGAATAAAGACAAAAATATTGTATTATAATCATCAAACATCTAAGAAAGTAGATATTAATTATTCCAATCACAAAGAAGAAATGGTAATTATGTGACATGATAGAAATTCTAACTATCACTACAGTGGCAATCATATTAAAATACATAAATGTATCAAACCAACAAGCGTACACCTTAAATTTAAACAATGTTATATGTGGGGCACCTGGGTGGCTCAGTTGGTTGAGCATCCAGCTTTGGTTCAGGTCATGATCTCACAGTTTGTGAGTTCGAGCCCTGCATCGGGCTCTGTTCTGACAGTTCAGAGCCTGGAGCCTGCTTCAGATTCTGTGTCTCCCTCTCTCTCTGCCCCTCCCCTGCTCACACTCTGTCTCTCTCTCTCTCTCTCAAAGATAAATAAACATTAAAAAAATAAACACTGTTATATGTTAAATATATCTCTATTAAAAAATAATCTGCTCCTAAGAAGGCGGGGAGGAACAATGGGAATAGACAGTCGGTTGGCAGAAATAATATTGTGTGTTTACCACACTTGTTCCTTCCTTCTGGGCACCCAGGAAGATTACACTTCTCAGTGAGGTTGGAGTCCTATGATTGAGATCTGGCCAATCGCAGAAGGAGGCAGAAGGAGTGATGTGAAACTCACCTAGGCATTGCCCTTTAAAACCATCTCATGCACTTTCCCATACTCTTTCTTCCCTGTAGGTAAGTTGACATAGTATGATAGGGGAGAAGGCTAGCCAAGCCACACTGCACTGAGACATGAGCAAGAACTAAACTTTCATGGTGTTAAGCTCCTGAGATTTGGGGGGTTATTTAGTACTATAGCATAGCATATGGGATCCTGATGGATACAGTAGGGCAGTAGTTTTGAAAGTGTGGTCCTCAAACCAGCAGCTTCCAGATTCTCTAAGGCCTTGTTAGATGTTAATTCTCTGGTCCCCACCCCGTGTCTATTGTAACAATATATGGGGGTGGGGGGGGTGGGCAGGACCTAGCACCTTTTGGTTTAACAAGCCCTCCAGGTGATTCTGTGGCAAGCTACAGTTTGAGAATTGCTAATTTAGGGAATCAAGAGTGTCAGTGTCTGTGGTCAGAGACCAGTGTCTCTGGTCTTTTCAGCTGCCTTGTAACAGGTGCCATGTTCCTCTTCTCTCCCAGCTGCTGAGCCTGACTCCAGTTGACATAGGACCTGAAGGCACTACTTCATCTGTGATGATGTTTCTCTCTGCCATAGGTACCTGTGCCCATTCAGGTGTGATGTCCTTCCCTTCTCCTCCAGCTGTAGGTGGTGTGGCCCGAGCTCAAACTGCTGTGCCCTTTGCTGGCTCTGAAATACTTCTCCAGTTAGCTTCCATGGTGACAGTCCCCTCCCCCTGCAGCAGTAGCACCGTTACATAAGCAGCTTAAATCCTTCCCTCCCTCCTCTATAAAAATTATAACTAATAACCTGTGAAGCCTGATGTTTTTTATCGCTCTGGGCAGGCTTTCGGAAGGTAAAAGAATAATTTTATTAGGTTTTATTTTGAAATATTGAGTGTAACCAGAGGATCTTTTAAATTGCATTTGGAGTCCACAGGGGTCCTGAGGCTCTAAGCTAGAATAGTAGCACTGATCTAATCCTACCCACCTCATTTAAAAAAAAAAATTTTTTTTTACTGTTTTTATTATTTATTTTTGAGAGAGAGAGAGAGAGAGAGAGAGAGAGAGAAACAGAGCATGAGCAGGGAAGGGGCAGAGAGCGAAGGAGACACAGAATCCAAAGCAGACTCCAGGCTCTGAGCTGTCAGCACAGAGCCCGACACAGAGCTCAAACTAGTGAACTGCGAGATGGTGACCTGAGCAGGGAAGTCAGATGCTTAACCGACTGAGCCACCCAGGTGCTTTTTACACACTTTTTAAAAAAATTTTTAATGTTTTATTTTATTTTTGAGACAGAGAGAGACAGAGCATGAACGGGGGGGAGGGTCAGAGAGAGAGGGAGACACAGAATCTGAAACAGGCTCCGGGCTCTGAGCTGTCAGCACAGAGCCCGATGTGGGGCTCGAACTCACGGACCGCGAAATCATGACCTGAGCCGAAGTCCGACGCTTAACCGACTGAGCCACCCAGGCGCCCCACCTTATTTTTGAGCAAAGCCATGATGTTCAAGGAGGTGCATGGGCCTCCCCAGTGCCTCCAAACTTAGTAACGTGTCTTGAATAGGGTTTTGACCTTTGATGATCAAACTGCTATCTTTTTAAAAACACAGTGGTAAGTGTAGGCAACTTTAAACATTCTTTTTTGTTATTGTGATAAAATATACCTAACATAAAACTTAGCGTTTTAACCATTTTTAAGTGCACAGTTCAGTGGCATTATGTACATTCACATTGTTGTGCAACCATCACCACCAGCCATCTCCAGAATGTTTCCATCATTCCAGACTGAAACTCTGTACTCACTAAACACTCACTCTCCATTCCTTCCTCCCCTAACCCCTGAAAACCACAATCTTATTTTCCATCTCTATGAATTGGACTACTCTAGGTACTTCACATAAGTGGAATCATACGGCATTTACCTTTTTGCAACTGACTTATTTCACTTAGCATAATGTCCAAGTTTCATCCATGTTGTAGTATGTGTCAGAATCTCCTTTTTTAAGACTGAATAATATTCCACTGTATGTATGGACCACATTCATCTGTCAATGGACACTTGGGTTGCTTCCTCTCATTGTTTGGATGTTGGGAATAATGCTGCAGTGAACATGGGTGTGCAAATATCTGTTTGAGTCCCTGCTTTCAATGCTCTTGAGCATACACCCAGAAGTAGAGTTGCTAAATCATGTGGTAATTCTATTTAATTTTTTGAGGCATTGCCATACTTATTATATCTTTTTGATTCCAGCCATCCTAGCAAGTGTGAAATGGTATCTCACTTTGGTTTCGATTTGCATTTCCATGATGGGAAGGGGTTTCAAATTTCATCCAAGGTTTTTCTTCTAGGAGTTTTACAGTTTAAGCTCCCCTATTTATGCCTTTGATCCATTTTGCATTAATTTTTGTATATGATGAGGTAGGGTTTCAACTCGATTCTTTTGCATGTGGCTATCCAGTTGTTTCAGCACCATTTGTTGAAAAGATTCTTCATTGAATTATTTCAGCACCCTTGTCACAAATCAATGACCATAGAGGTAAGGATTTATTTCCAGACAGTCACTTTTATTCCACTGATCTATATGTCTATCCTTAGGCTAGTACCCCACCATCTTGATTACTATAGCATTGTCTATTCCGGATCCCTTGATTGTCTACATGAATTTTAGGATCAACTCTTCAATTTCTGCCAAGAAACCAGCTTAGATTTTGATAAGGATTGCACTGAATATGCAGATGAATTTGGGGAGTCCTAATTATTCCAGAGTCTAGTTTATGTTGTGGTTGAGGCAAGCACAGGGAGAATAAGGAAGTCAGCTTCCCTGAGTCTCAGAGGTGATCCTTGAAAAGAGTTTGAAGCACAAAGAGAAGTTAGCAAGAAGAAAGGCAGGGGGAGAGAGAAGCATTTGAGACTAGTGAATAAGTGTGTACAGAGCCTGGTGTGTGTGTGTGTGTGTGTGTGTGTGTGTGAGAGAGAGAGAGACAGACAGAGACAGAGACAGAGAGACTGAAAGACTGAGAGAGACAGAGAGACAGAGACAGAGAGAGACTGATTGATGAGGGACATAAAAAGAGATAAAGAACAGAGAGACAAGGACAGAAGGAGACATTTAACGGGGTTGTGGAAGAGAGAGAAGAGAGATGAGACACAGAGACAGAGATTGAAAGAGATATGAGGATAGAAGGTGAAGTATTGAGGAAGTGCGAGTAGCTTAGTTATGTGGAATGAGTGCCGAGTGATAAGTCTGGAGAGATAGCAGAAACCGGATCATGAAGGACTTCTGAAAGCATACTGACTCATTGTTCTGGTTTCTGGAGACAGGACTCTATTTATTCTCTTGTCCCCCTGTGCCCCCACTCTATCGGGGAGAATGCCGCTTCAGGGCTACAGTTAACAATGTCATCTCAGGCCCTGTGTTCAACAGTCCTCAACATATTTGTGTATTCACCTTTCCCAGAGAACAGTTACCAGAGTAAATGGCTGCAGATCCCTTTAGGAAAAGACTGGGAATCATTACTGTGCATACAGGCCGTGGTGTTACAAGGGTCCTTCCTCCAGAGGACCCAGACTCCCATTCAGTCAGTAAATTCAAGGACCAAAAACTGGCTCAGGTCTGGAACTGGGCAAAGGATCAAGCTTTTTCTTGAGACAACTGTCCTAAGCCTAAGATCATTCCCCCTTGATCTCCTCTGATTGTACAAGCTGCCCATCTATTTTGCCCAAGGATGTTGTGCACTATTAACCAGCTCTGTGGGTCAGGCCCCTTGGCTGCCACTCCGACCCTGCTGTTCACTATGATAATTGCATCCACCTGGCTTCTGGCGATTAAATGCCACCACCTGGCCTCTATTTTGGGGTCCTATCACCTCTGCTGCTATCAATGAGCCTAGTTCTTACCCTTCCTTCCTACTGCCAGTCCCGGCTTATGGAAGAGAGCCATTCATCACTGAATTATTAGTGATACCAGTGTCCCCCTCACCACCCCATTCTTAAAGTCTTGGTAAATGATGTATCCTCTGGGCCTTCCCATGAAACACAATCTTCTGGAAAGGCTTTGGTCTGTCATAGTATATCCATTTCCCTGAGCATTTTAATATTCTCTTCTGTGGTCACCCATAGCAATTGGAACTTCACTTAGCATGAGCCATCACTTTTTCCATGCTTTCAGGAACCATCTACAGGGTGAATTTATATCATCTCCTGGAGTTCTCTGCCAGGGTGTTAATTTCTGTATCTGGGGAGAGTGCTTGGCAATCAATAAATACTCTGGAATCCAATCTCATGTTCTTGATCATAAGCCCCCTTGATCAAACATTCTTAGAATCCAATCCTACCTGTGTTTCCCTAGCTTTTGGAAATACAAGCTTGCTAGGTCTTACAGCTCTTTTGAGATGTAGCCCTTTTCCTCCCCTACCTGGCCCACCATGTCACCTAGCTATAGACCTGGTAGCCTGGATGGGAGGTGGGGACAGATCCTAAGTGGAGGTACTTGTTGTCTTGTTATAGAGAGGCCTCTCCATGGTTTCCAAGTAAGAGGCAAGGGGAGTGCTCTTACTAAGAAGGGGTGGACCACTTATGCTGGCTTGGGGCTTCTAGAGGAGGTCTAGAACAGATACTCCCTTCCTGAGTGTCAGGGGCCCATGTTTTCCAAACCTGGGCCCTGACCTTGGCTTGACATATCTGCCTTGACTGAGCAGTTAATCTTCCCTGGAACTTGGGCCTCTATTAGGTCTTGGGCCTGGTGCTTGGCTTCCTGCCCTCCTGGGGGAGGAGATGAGAGCCCCTCTGTAAGGTATCAGGAGTTCCCTTGGCTTTCACGGGTGGATTTCAATTGCCTACTGATCCAGCAGCTTCTCATGATCTCTATGAAAGGCATCAATGGTGTTATGCAATAACCATCTATAGTAGGTTGAAGTGTGACTCCCAAAAGATATGTGTACCCCAAACCTCAGAATGTGGCCTTACTTGGAAACAGGGTCTTTACAGATGTAAAGGATCTTGAGATGAGATCATCCTGGATTTAGGGTATGCCCTACATCTAATAGCTCATTTTAAGAGAAGGGATAGGGATATTTGAGACACATTGGTACAGAAGGAAGAAGGCAGTGTGAAGATGGAGGTAGAGTTTGGAGTTGCAAAGCCCCCATGAGTTGCCAGCAGCCATGAGGAGAGAGGCATGCAACGGATTCTCCCTCAGAGCCTCCAGAAGGAACCAACCCTACTAACCCTTCAATTTTGGGCATTTGGCCTCCAGAACTGTGAAGGAATCTATTTCTGTTGTTTGAAAATGCCACGTTTGTGGTAATTTGTTATGACAGCATTAGGAAAGTACTCCCCCACCCAATCCCATTGTCCTCATAGCTACTACGTGCCCATACGTCTGAACACTTGATAGATCACACCAGCTTGTGGTTACCAGTGGTACATGCCATCCCGATTCACTACAGGTGAATGTTTTAACAATTGGGCTATTATCACCTTGTGCTGGGGGCTGTCTGTACTGCACCTGCCATTAGTGGTGGGGTCTTCATTGATGAGCGATTTAGGTCTAAACCCCTCATCTATTGCCTGTTTTCTGAGACTCCTTCTGATCCCAACTGTCACAGTTTGGATTCTCTGTAAGCGGTTGCTGAGATAAGACTTGGCACGCAGGATATTTAATAGGGATCACTGGCTGTGGCAGGGAAAGGGAGGAGGTAGACCGAGCAGAGGGAGAAGTCAAACTGTAATGCAGGCATAAGAGAGCCTTGGCCAGACCTACCAGGACTACAACACAGTGAGCTAAGATGAGCGCACTCTCCAATCCCCACTGTAATTAATCTTTGGATGAGGACACCCCCTGAAGCCAAACCCTCAGAAGCTGTCAGCTGAGACAAAAAGTTCTTCTTTTAAGGGGCATCTGGACAGCTCACATCTGTGTTCACTGCTTCAGCATAAAGGTGAAAGAAGTCTTATCCTCATTAACAGATGAGAAAACTGAACCTGAAAAAGGCTAAGTAACCAGCCCTGCAATAGCAATTAGCAGAATCAAACTCTGAATCTTCCAGAAAGAAGGAAACTAAGATTGAGGGTTACTCTGTGTGAGGCACTTTAGGAAATTTCACATTTATTTCCTCTTGGTTCCTCATAATATTGAATGCCATTCATTACTTTCTTTAATTTTTTAAAATAATTTTTAAATGTTTGTTTATTTTTGAGAGAGAGAGAGAACACAAGCTGGAGAGGGGCAGAGAGAGAGAGAGGGAGACACAGAATCCAAAGCAGGCTCTGGGCTCCAAGCTGTCAGCGCAGAGCCCAACGAGGGGCTCGAACTCACAAACCATGAGATCATGACCTGAGCCAAAGTCGGACACTCAACCGAATGAGCCAACCAGATCATCTAATTTTTTTTTAAGTAGACTTCATGGCCCACACAGAGCCCAAGGTGGAGCCCAATGCAGAGCCCAACGTGGAACTTGAACTCAAGTCCCTGAGATCAAGACCTGAGCTGAGATCAAGGGTCAGATGCTTAACTGACTGAGCCATCCAGGTGGCCCACTTTCTCTAATTTTAGAACAGAACTAAAGCCTAGGGGAGTTAAGCATTTTGCCCAAGGCCAATGGGGTTGGTAAGAAATGGAAATAGTTAGAATTTGAACCTAGGTCTGTGTGTTTCCATAATCCCTTAAGAAGCCGGGAGGGAACATTACCTCTCATGTACTTATAGTCAAAAATGTAGAGAGGAGCATTCCATAATTAACTAGAGCTCAACTATTATCCAGGGAAAGGCAAAGTGTGTTTCTAGTCTTTATTTAGAACAACAAGATTGCAGGCAAAATCTGAATCAGAGATATCATCTGGCAGCTTTGCAGGAGGCTCCTTGTTGGAAGGTTTGATTCCTTCTTGGATGATGTGGAATGAGCTAAGTGGTTAGTCATACATGTGACAGAAAAACAAGACTGGCTTATTGGTAAAAGCTAGGAAAAAAGAAAGGCTTTTTAAAATAAGCACTGACAGTTTGCTATGAGAGAATTCTGGTGTTGGAGTCAGAAAGCCTCAGATTTTTAAAATAATTCTTTTTCTGATTACAAAAGTAATTTATGGATATTATATGAGAGTACTGAGCAGCAAATAGAGGAAAATTACAATCATTTAGATCTCCACCACAGAGATAATCCTTGCTAATGTTTGGATGCTGAGCCTTCTAGTTTTTTCTCTTGTGAATAAATAACTACTGATCTAATATATTCATGTAAAGTATATATATGCATTTATAGATAATGTTTTATAGGTTTTATTTTACCAATATGGTACCTATAATGTACAGATTACTTTTTAATATTTTATTTATTTATTTATTTCAGATGACCCTTTTACAAATATTTATTTATTTATTTATTTATTTATTTAGAGAGACAGCAAACACACCCATGGAAGGGGCAGAGAGAGAAGGAGAGAGAGGGAATCCCAAGCAGGCTCCTGCTGTCAGCGCAGAGCCTGATGAAGGGCCCGATACGACAAAGAGATCATGACCTGAGCTGAAATCAAGGGTCAGATGCTCAACCAACTAAGCCACCCAGGCGCCCCTGTAACTTGAATTTTTTTTAAGTTGGTGCTAAAATGGAGCTCTTGAGTCATATTTACAAGATCCCAATTTTTTTTTACTAAGATATAATCGACATATAACATTGTAGCAGTGCTAGGTGTACAACGTAAATGATATGTTCTACGTACGTGTTGTGAAGTGTTTACCAGAATAAGTTTAGTTAACATCCATTACCACACAGTTACAGATTTGTTGTTGTGATGAGAAATTTTAAGATCTACCCTCTTGGGGTGCCTTAGTGGTTCAGTTGGTTGAGCCTCTGATTCTTGGTTTGGGCTCAGGTCATGACCCCAGGGTTGTGGGATAGAGCCCCGCGTCAGACTCTGTGCTGCTCATGGAGCCTGCTTAAGATTCGTCTCTCTCTCCCCCGCCCCTCTCTCCCATTTGTGGGCTCTCTGTCTCTTTCTCTCAAAAAAATAAATATAAAAAAAATCTACTCTCTTTGCAACTTTCAAATATAATACACAGTATTAGTAACTATAGTCACCATGCTGTGTATGACATCCCCAGAACTTATTTATCTTATAATCGGAAGTCTGTACTTTTGACCACCTTCACCCGTTTTCCCTACCCCCACCCACAAGACCCCAATCTTGTCCCCACTACTTCCTGTATAACAAAGGCAAATTCCTAATCCTCTCTCCAGGACTCAGTTTCCTCACCTGACAAATGGAAGTTATAATAGTGCCTACATCACAATGTTGTTGTGAGCAGTGTAGGTAAATCTGTTGTTTTAGTGCATGGTACATCATAAGTAGTCAAATACAGTTGTCCTTACAAATACAATTATTAGGGGCGCCTGGGTGGCTCAGTCAGTTGAGTGACCGACTTCAGCCCAGGTCATGATCTCACGGTCTGTGAGTTCGAGCCCCGAGTCGGGCTCTGTGCTCACAGCTCGGAGCCTGGAGCCTGCTTCCGATTCTGTGTCTCCCACTCTCTGCCCCTCCCCCACTCATGCTCTGCCTCTCTCTGTCTCAGAAATAAATAAACACACAAAAAAAGAAAAAAAAACAAATACAATTATTAGTTATTATTAGAAGAGGAGAACCTATTGTTATGCCCAGAATTCGTGATCCCCAAAGACCACCAGGGAGCCGAGTCCGATGTAAAAGCAAAAGAGCCTTTATTCGAGCTAGCTCGAGCTCAATCCCCTACCTGCACGGACACAATGGTGAGATACGGGAGAGAGAGCGAGTTTCAAAAGGACAAAGGTTTTATTGGGGCCTAGGGGCAGTTGGTGAGGTAATGGCTGTGGCCTCAGCCGATTGGCTGGGGCAGGGTCGGAGTCCTGTTAGGCAGGTGAGTGGGGGGTTACTCAAGGGGAGGAGGTGTGGTCAAGGTGAAGGACACAGAACAAGATGGAGTCGGCTGGCGTAGGCCTGCCTTTCACTATGTCATACAGTAACTTCTTTGGTTGCCATTAGTATTTTCAATTCCTCCTTGACCCTTTTCTCTTGAGTTTATTTTTTTAATTAATTAATTAATTATTTTAATATGAAATTTATTGTCAAATTGGTTTCCATACAACACCGAGGGCTCATCCCAACAGGTGCCCCCCTCAATGCCCATCACCTACTTTCTACTCCCTCCCACCTCCCATCAACCCTAAGTTTATTCTCAGTTTTTAAGAGTCTCTCATGATTTGCCTCCTTCCCTCTCTGTAACATTTTTTCCCCTTCCCCTCCCACCATGGTCTTCTGTTAAGTTTCTCAGGATCTCCATAAGAGTGAAAACATATGGTATCTGTCTTTCTCTGTATGACTTATTTCACTTAGCATAACACTCTCCAGTTCCATCCACATTGCTACAAAAGGCCATATTTCATTCTTTCTCATTGCCACATAGTATTCCATTGTGTATATAAACCACAACTTCTTTATCCATCCATCAGTTGATGGACATTTAGGCTCTTTCCATAATTTGGCTATTGTTGAAAGTGCTGCTATAAACATTGGGGTACAAGTGCCCCTATGCATCAGCACTCCTGTATCCCTTGGGTAAACCCCTAGCATATGACTCCTCTACCCTTTCTTAACCTACCTTACCTCACCCTTCAGCCATCAGCTAAGCAATTGTTTTCAAATTACATCCTGTGTCAGAATGGCTTGGAGGGCTAGTTAAAACATTGCTGAGCCCTACTCTCAGAGCTTCCCCCTCAGAAGGTCTGAGAATTTGTACTTGTAACAATGCTGATGTGGTTGATGCTAACCACCAAGCTAGATTATTCTGGGACAAATTATCCTAGGAAAGGGATGCGTTGGCAGAGGAAAGAGTGCTGCTTCTGGCTTTTGAGTTCCCAAAGCCTAGGCTTTCAAGAGAATGAAAAGAACTCAGGGCATATTCAGCACATTTGAGAGAAGAATTTGAGGATTCAGACCAAGGCTTCTTGTCCTCAAAACTACAGGATGATTTTCTGTGCCAGGAGAGGAGAAGGACAGAGAGGGCATGAAGAGGCAGAGAATTTGTGGGTTTGGACCTGAAGGGACCGCATGGACAGGAGCTGAACCAGCCTCTGCTCACCATCCAGCTTCTACTAGAGTGAATGTTCTCTGAAGCATTCCAGAAGAATGCACGCAACCAGAAGAATTTGAGAAATGAATCAGTGTCTGTGGGCTACCCTGCCTCTGTTTTAAGGGCTCTGCTGTCTCTTGCTGGTGAGGAATGAGGACCTCTTTCAACAGTACCCAGAGGGGCCCTGCGGGAGTAATGCCTACCTGCACCCCCAAGACTTTGCTCAGTCCCTGTCCAGCTGCATTGTGCGGGGCATGGGGTAACTATGGCAACGACTCCTCTTAGCTTTTCCATGGACACTCCTAATCCTTCTGAGATGGCCTTCAGATGTACCACTGAAGGAGTGAGTAGACTCAGAAAAATTGCATCCCGTTGATTCCTTTTCCTGGATGTGAAATCTGATGTTTCAGAATCTGAATTTCTTCATGGGATTGGGAGAACTGAGTGAGAAACGTTACTGTTTTTATTATTTAAAAATATTTTTTTCAAAGTTTATTCATTTTTGAGAGACAGAAAACCTGTGTGTGAGCGGGGGAGGGGCAGAGAGACAGAGGGACAGAGGATCTGTCTGAAGTGGGCTCTGCGCTGACAGCGGAGAGTCTGATGCAGGCTCAAACTCACAAACTCTGAGATCCTCACCTGAGCCGAAGTTGGACACTTAACCAACTGAGCCATCCAGGTGCCCCTGAGTGAGAAACTTTACATGAAAGTATTTTCCACAGTACCAGTAGATCCTCAACAAAGTGAGTTTACTGATCCTTCCCTTCTCATCTGGAAGTGATCAGTAGAGGATGGGTGGGTGGGTGGATGGATGGATGGATACAGCAGCACTCTACCTACACTACAGGTTTTCCCAAGACATGGTACCTGCTTTTGCTTACATTGGCTTTTTTTTTTTTTTTTTTTTTTTAGTACCCACTGAAACTTCCTGAGAGATAGGTATGATTATCCCCAGTCTACAGATAAATAAGGAAACCCAGAAACCAAGGCTCAGTGAGGTTGAGCAATTTATCCAGGATTCATCTGCTGGCAAGTGGCAATGCAAACTGCAAACCCGAGTCTGTATTAGTTGGAAAAAAGGGAGGGGTAGAGAGAGGATAATCAAAAGGATGAGTTAGAATGACATTCTTGGTGGATTTCCAGAGGTAAAAAGTAGAGACTCATAGAACTGAATTTACTATACCTTCTGTTTTCTTCACATTTACATTGTTGTTAAAGGTACAACTTTCTTCAGTTAAAAAGATTAAAGCATAATTTACATGCAGTAAAATTCACCTTTGTAGTGTTTAGTTCTGTTAAGTGTTGACAAATGTCACAAATATAGTTGTGTAACTACACCATAATCAAGATATAGAAGAGCCCTATCCCCCACCCAAATTTCCCAAACTCTCAGCCTCTGGCATCTCCTACTCTGCTTTCTGACCTTATAGTTTTGCCATTGCAAGAATGTCATATGCATGGAATTGTATGATATCTGGCGTTTTGAGTCTGGCTTAATTCACTTTACATATCTGTATAGTGCATCTTTAAATGTTTCCTAGGTATAGTCTCTTGATTATAATTCTCATAAACTCTTTGTTTTTTTCTTTTCAAGGATGCAGGGAAAAAACTCTGTAATTTTCCAAAGGCAATTTCTCCTTAAACAGTAAAAAAAAAAAAAAAAAAAAAAAAAAAAGACGGAGGGCGGGGAGAGGTGGGGAAGGAAGATTTAAGTTGTTTCCTCTTTAAATCTTCTATGCCGTAGGAAGCACAGCACAGAGTCTGGTTAACTTTTCATAATGTCAAACACAAAAACCCACTTAAACCTAGGTGATCAGTCATTCCTGATTAAACCTTCAGGAGACTCTTAGGACCTGGGGCAACAATAAAGAGAAATGAGTCTTGATTTTAGGCAATGTAAGAACTAACTCCCATAAATAAGGTACTTGCTTGCTTAGAAGCAGGGTGATGTGGTGGATTGGTTAGAAGAAAGCAGAGCAGATAGGAGATGACAAGGATAATAGAGGATGTGGGTTTCACTGGCCAGGAGACACGAAGACCAAGGAGCAAGTTCTATATCCATCCACCTTTTCATCAACCCATTCATCATCCATCAATCCATTAATTCAACAATTATCTTTGGAACACATGTGTCATACAAGAGTAAACAACATATAGTTCTGCTCCTCCATGAGGTCACATGTAGGGCTTCCAGATACAGTTCCATAGGATGTACACTGCATAAC
This sequence comes from Panthera uncia, assembly GCF_023721935.1. NCBI lineage: Eukaryota > Metazoa > Chordata > Mammalia > Carnivora > Felidae > Panthera > Panthera uncia. The sequence goes on from NC_064816.1 coordinate 51,189,464, forward strand.
TTCAGGGGTCACTACTTACATCATTGTGTCTGATGAGTTGTGCAATGTATAACCCATGCTGCTCAGCCCCAGTCTAGACAGGAAGACAAACAAGTAAACAGGCAGTTGTGGTACAGTATTTAAGATAAGTAAGAAGGGAGACTGTGCGAGCCAAGAGGAGGGGTACTTAATCAAGTCATTGGACATGGGGGTGGATTTCACTTAATATCTAAATTGAGCCCTGTGGAAAAGTGGAAGTTAACTGGGGGAAGATGTGGGAAGAAAAAGTTCCAAGCAGAGGAAATAGCATTTGAAAAGCCCTAGAGGCCTTCTTTTGCTTGGTACATTCAGGGATTTGGGACCAGTTTATGTAGTTGGAATGAGGAGGGAGGGATAGGCAAAGAACATGACAGATGAATTTAGAGAGGTTTGCAGGGGCCACATCAGAGGAGGTCTGGTAGGGGAGGCTAAGGGGATGGACTTTATCCTGAGGCCATTGAGAACCAACTGGAGGAGGACATGACATGACCAGAGTTGCTGTTTGGAATGATCACTCTGGCTGCTATGTGAAAGACAGGTTGGGAGGGCACCAGATGGGAAGCATGGAGTTTGGTTAGGAGGCTGGGCCAGTTACCTGGGTGAGAGATGAGAGAGCTTAGAGTAAGGTCATGGTAGTGGGTTTGAAAGAAGGGGACAGAGATGAACTATGTTAGGAGGTAGAATTGTCAGGATTTGGTGATTGATCAGATAACAGGAGATAGAGAGGCTAGGAATGAGGGGTGGCCCAGGTTGCTGCTTGACACTTGGGTACATAGTGGGGCCATCAACTGAGATGAACGAGGGAGGTGAGGTTCATTGGTAAGGTAATGAGCTCTATTTGGGTTATGTTGAGTCTGAGATCCCTGTGGGATCACAGGTGTTGATGAACACAGCATATAGAGCTCTGATGCTTGGGAGGGTAATACGGAGGTCCTCATACCCCCACAGTCATTGGAGATGATATTCCAGGCACCTCATGAGAGTGAGAAAAAAAGACCTAGATTGGAGCTCCAGGAAGCACTGAATCTAAGAGACACACTGATGTCAAGGAGAAGAAGCCAAGGAGAGCCACCCCATTTTCTTCTTCCTGCTGCTTCCTGGGTTGTCAAGTTTGACTCTGGCCAGAGTACAGTGGGGTGAGGGTGATTTCCAAGCTCCTAAAACATTCATCACAGCAGCCCCAACAGTCATCACAGAGCCTGGCAAGTAAAGGTGCTGATCTGATAGTGTTTTTTAAAAAAAGATTGAATGAATATGTTAAAAAGTGGGACTATAAAGCATGGAGACTTCAAAAACAAAATACCAGTGCTTATAAATCCAAAAACATGTTCCCTGCAAAGCAGTCACCTTAATGAATATTTATCTCCATATAGGAAAAGCCTCTTAGAGTATGCAAGCAAAGACAGATATCATTTAGATCTGATGTAGCCTGTATCGGGCTCTGTGCTGACAGCTCAGAGCCTGGAGCCTGCTTTGGATTCTGTCTTCCTCTCTCTCTGCCCCTCCCCGCCCCCCTCTCAAAAATAAAAAAATTGAAACATCAGAAAAATGTAATTTAAAAATCTTAAAGATTGAAAGGCAAGTGACAAATTAGGAAAAGTGAACTATAGGACACCAAAAGGGTGGGCTTTCCTAGTACATAAGTATGTGTAACAAAAAGAAAAAGAAAGAGATACATATTTCAATGTGAAATTAACCAAAACTTATGAATAGGCAACTCACAAAAGGACAAATACAAATAAGAAATAAACCTATAAAAATTTCCATCATATTAATAGTCAAAATAACATTGTTCAATTACCAACTTGGTAATGAATTTTGAAAGTTTTAAAAATATACAGACTCTGGGGTGCCTTGGTGGCTCAGTCGGTTAAGCGTCCAACTCTGGATTTTAGCTGGGGTCAAGATCTCACAGGTTTGTGAGTTCAAGCCCCCCATCGGGCTCTGTGCTGATGGCACGGAGCCTGCTTGGGATTCCCTCCCTCCTCTCTCTCTGCCCCTCCCCTGTTTGTGTGTGTGCTCTCTCTCCCTCTCTCTCAAAATAAACGAACTTTAAAATAAAAATAAAACTAATGTACTCTTTCATGTAGAAATTCCACAACTAGAAATTTATATTAAGGATAATCAGGGATGTGCAAAAAATATATTAATACAAAAACTGCATCATAATTTTAGTAACAACGAAATTGGAAACAACAAAAACAATGACAGGAAATTGCAGATGACTTTCTTTTCTATTTTCTATAGTAAAGGGAAATGGCCTTTACAATTTGGGCAACAAATAAATTCTGCTTTTTCTAAAAGGGAAAAAGAATTCTGCTTTTTCTAAAAGGGAAAATTTGTGGTCCACCTTGACCACAAATATTCTTTTGGAGGGCTGCTGCTGTTCAGAATCTTCTAGGGCCCCCTCTGCAGCAGTCTTAAGAGCTAGTTTCTATGACACATAAGAAATTGATCATATTATTCCATAGTTATCACTTCATTTTGGGTCAAATACGGCCTTGATTCACTTCTATCATTCACCTTATTCATCTGTTTCTATACCAAATGACTTCAGGATCTTCTGAAAAATTACTCTACTAAAGTACAAAAATTTCCCCTTCACTGAAGGAATGCAAACGAATGTTGTTTGGATTTTAGGAATATATATATATATGTGTATATATATACATACATATATATATATATATGTATGTATATATATACAGGAATACATATATATAGGAATATATATACATATATATATATATGCTTATCACAGTGCTCAGCATATGGAGCTCAATAAATAGTAGCAGTTGTTATTCCCATTTTCTTATTTTGTTTTATTTATTTCCTCATTTGTCTAGGAGGCCAGATTGCTGAGGCCAGATGGGTGAATTCTCCAGCCAATGCTTTTGATAAAATACTGAGTCATTCCATCACTTTTTTGGAGCTGGACACTCAGTAGCCTCCCACCTTAAAATGTCAAGATTCCAGGAACCAGAGAAGCAAATGAATAATGTCTAATCAACTGCCTTAACAACATTCACGTACTATACGAGTGGACATTGTAGTTCCTCAATACACATCAATATGTGATCTTTGAGGTAAAGGCAGCTTGCCTTGGTCTGCCCTCCACTGTCATCTAGGGGTGGGGAGGGGAAGTGCTGCCTGTAATGCCTTGTGGTACCACCTGGGGAAGATCGTGGGCTGCACAGTGTCACCTCTACAAGGAGCTCAAGCTGGTCTTCCCCAGCTCCAAAGCAGGGTCTGGATGGAGGTGAAAAGATAGAGGAAATCTGAAAACAGACCTCAGAATGCGACAGACCTTTGAATCTAAGCTCTGTCACAGCTGCACGACTTCATCACTCTCTATCTCTGAGTTTCATACTCTTAAAAAGGGGATATAATAATGGCTGTTTCATAGGGATCTTGTATGATGGATTGAGATAACAAAAATAACCACCTAAAATAACATCTGATACATTGCTCTACAGATGGTATCTCTAGTAAAAGATTCAAAGCACATGATTAATAAATGCTGCTAGGGGGGTGTAAAGTGATCATAAATAAAACTAGCTGGGGATGGGGGAGGAATTCTCCGGACTTTTCCTATCCTTGAAATTTCAGGATCGCACTTCTCTCTCTTCCCTCTGCTGAATCCACTGCTGGGGCCACGTGTCCCACAGGCAGGCTTTGGCCCCTTGGGAGACCTACCTATGCTGAATAGTGGGAAATAGGGGTAGAGTAGACGGCTCAGGACAGCAGCTCTGCACAGAGTCAGAAGAGCCAGGGTGAAAGCATGGGGCTGGAAAAAGAGAACAGGGATGGCAAACAGTTCTCATTCTGCACACCCAATCTGTTTGGGGAGTAGATGAATGTGTTGAGAAGGAATCTGGGGTTGAGTTCAAGAGTGAGGGTTGTGATCAATTAGCAATGTCTGCTGCAGTTGTGGGATAGGGAACTGGTGCCAATATCTGCCCTCTGTGATCTGACAAAGTGCTATCCAATCATGGTCCATGGACCAGAGCTCATCTGCAAGCTACTAGAAACTGGTCTGTGACAAGGTAAGAGCAGAAATTGAGAGTAAGTCTTTAAAATTTTTCATCGTTATTTGACAGAGTAATTTTATTGAATCTATTGAATCTAATTGAATCTATTGAATTTATTGAATCTATTGAATCTAATAATAAAACATTCAGGCTTTTATTTTGGATGTATTTTTTCTTATTTTTTTTCTAGATAATTCACTTTTATTACATTTTATAAAATTATTAGTCCGTGACATATCAAGGGAAAAAATGGTTCTTCACCAAAGAGTCTCTCAGAAGCAGTGGCTGAGAGCTTCAGGTGAAAGGGGCAAAAGGAGTTTTTTTCTTTTTTTAATTAATTTTTTAATGTTTATTTATTTTTGAGAGAGACAGAGAGTGAGTGGGAGAGGAGCAGAGAGAGAGGAAGACACAGAATCCGAAGCAGTCTCCAGGGTCTGAGCTATCAGCAACAGAGCCCGACGTGGGCTTGAACCCATGAGCCGTGAGATCATGACCTGAGCCGAAGTTGGATGCTTAATCAACTGAGTCACCAAGGTGCCCCAAAAGGAGGTTTTTCTGCTCCTGTGTGGACTACCAAACTGATTAGAACAGGAGTCAACAGTGTAAGGAGTGGGTATTGCATACATTTCTGCGAATCTCCCTTAGGAAACTGCAGCAGTCAGTGAGTTCAAGTTTGAGACCCTGGCTGCCTTTGCTTCAGAGAATGGGCAGTAATCTGAATACTCCCATTTGCCTTTTCTGCTTATTGTCCTCCCAAAGGTTGATTGCTTTTGGGAAAACTGAGGCAGGTCAACAAATACGACCTAAGTTCTCACAAAAAGTTTCCAAGGTGGAGTTATTGGCAGGTATCTATAGCCTCCAATGGAGACTACAGGAAGAGAACAGTCACACGTGGATATGTTTACAGGCCTCCTGTGTGGCAGGCCCCAAGATGCACCACTAAGTGGATGACACAGGTGGCAAGTGTGGTAGACTGCCTGCTACCTCAGTTCTGGATCCTTAGAACTAAGGGTATGTATGTTTCCTCTGTTCAACTTAGCGGTGGATTTGGGCAGTCTGATTTCTATAGCAGGCTGAGCAAGCTAGGGAATGACAACTGTCAGGAAATCATTTATATTGAAATCACAAAATAAAAAGTGCATGGTAGGGAAAAGCAGATGAAAGCTGAAAGCTTAGCAGAAAATTGTAATCATGTAGGCAGACAATGCAAAGGAAGGATGGGTAGGTGGATGGCAGCCCTCCCCCTCACCTGGGAGCTGTTTCAACTCACCCAGAAGCAAGAATGTCTTTCCTGCAGCCAAGGTTTTGCACAGTGACTCCAGAGGCTCCATGCTCAGGGAGTGTGGGACCAGTGTTGGTAGAGGTCGCATGTTGTAGTGGTCTAGAGGTAAGGATGGAGTTGGACCAACTTGGGTTCCAATACCGATCTGCCGCTTACTAGCTGTGCCTTCAAGGGATAGTTGCCTTACTGTGGTGACTCACAGTTTGCCTCATCTTTAATATGGGGATAATATTAGGGCCGCCTCCTAGGTTACTCAGGTTCCTTTAGCACATTCCCGTGGGGTGGGCTCCAAAAAGAGTTGAGCTGAGCTAAACATGAGAGTCCCCCTGGTCGGATTCCTTTAGGTTTTCAGATGTGGAACTGAAGCTCAGGGAGAGGAGAGAAATTGCTTAAGATTAAATTTTCTGGGGTGTCTGGGTAGCTCAGTTGGTTGGGTGTCTGACTTTGGCTCAGGTCATGATCTCATGTTTTGTGAGTTCGAGCCCCACATCAGGCTCTGCTGACAGCTCAGAGCAGAACCTGCTTTGGGTTCTGTGTCTCTCTTTCTCTGCCCCTCCCCCACTCATTCTCTCTTTCTCTCTCTCTCTCTCTCTCTCTCTATCAAAAAAAATAAAAATAAACATTAAAAAGTTCAAAAAAAACCAGATTGAATATGCCAAGTAGTGCTGGGATTGGGTCTAAACTCCAGCTTTTTCAGCTTACTAGCTAGCTAAAAAAATTCAAAACTGCTTTGTCATCCAGTTTGAAAAGTGTGCAAAACCAAATGGTTTCCTAGTTTTTAGCTTCCTCATGTGTGTAGCCAAAGTCCCAGCTCAAGCCTGAGTGCGGATTCAGATGCAAATCCTGACTCCCTAGCATACCAGTATTTCCTGGGAAAGAGCTCATCCTAAGGAGAGGAGGCAACTAACATAATGAGCTTGAGTCACTAGTAAATTACGCTCTTCAGATAGGGTCATGAGTAGAGTGTGGTGGGTCTCAATTGGTTCTGGGTTCAGATCTAGACACTTGTGTTAAGGTCCTTGCAAAGAAGAGGATTGTAATTGCTCTGTTTTACTAAAAAGTCTATGATGTTTTGCGCATGAGCAGCATTACTCTGCGACAGTTCTAACAGAGGGTAGCACGAAAGGAGATGAGAAGCGTTCACTCCACTTGTTTGCTACATCACAGGGCAGCCTGACCTCCTGGAGGCTTCAGTTGTGGCAGAAGATGGTGTTGTCCAGAGGGGACTCAGAGATCCTCAGTGGGTGTGTGAGAGAGCAGGCAGAAGCCTGTGATTGTAGAGATAAGTCTATCTAACTTATAGTAGACACTACTAGTTGTCTACCCAATACCATTCCCTCTTCTTTGGTAACTGAACTGCCATCTTGTTCAAAGAGGCAATGTGTCTGGCCCAGATTATGGATCCGGGCTAAGTCAATTATAATAATTGCATGGCCCCTCTTTCCCAGGCTCCCTTGAAGTTGAAATGACCATGTGACCTAATACTGGTCACTGTGCCTTTAGGGGCAATCTGCTCTGGGGACATCTGGGAAAGTGTTCAGGGTAGAAACATGGATCCCTTTCTTTTTCTTCCTGCATGAATGTGGCTTTGATGGCTGGGGCTGCAGCAGCCATTTATTTAGAATCTCCATTAGCTGACTCAGGCAAAACAAAACAATACAAAACAAAGCAAAATGAAACAGCCTCCTATTTGTTTATGCCACAAAGGTCAGGTTTTCCGTTCTTTGGGGCAGAAAGCATTCCTAACTTGATAAACACACATAAAGAATGAAAGCATAGGGGCACCTGGGTGGCTCAGTTGGTTAAGTATCTGACTCCAGCTCATGTCATGATCTTGCGGTTTGTGAGTTCAAGCCCTGCATCAGGCTATGTGCTGACAGCTCGGAGCCTGGTGCCTGCTTCAGATTCTGTGTCTCCCTCTCTCTTTCCCCCTCCTCCACTCATGCTCTATCTCTCTCTCAAAAATAAATAAACATTAAAAAAAATTTTTTTAATAAAAAAGAATGAAAGCATAGTTATTGGAAAGGAAGCAATTAAATACATCATCATTTTTAGATATTATAATTGTGTACATTAAAAAATCCAAAAGAATCTACACAAAATGATTAAATTAATAAGTGAATTTAGTAAGATCACTGGATACAAGATCAATATACAAAAATAATTTTATTTCTAGCAACACATTGAAAATGAAATTTTTAAAAATCGATTTATAACGGCATAAAAGGCACCAGCTATCTAGGAATAAATTCAATGAAAGATATATAAGATCTAAAAACAAAAACAAAAAACAAACCCAAAACATTATGGAGGGAAACTAAAGAAGATCTAAGCAAACAAACAAACAAACAAAAAACCTGAGGGATATTTCATTAGGAAGACTCATTATTGTAAACATGACAATTCTCACTACGTTTACTCATAATTTTAGTGCAATCTCAACTTTAAAAAATTCCAACAGGTATTTTGGTGAAGATTGACAAACTTGGCAAAGAATTAAGAATAGCCAAAGCAGAGGTGCCTGGGTAGCTCAGTCAGTTAAGCGTCCGACTTCAGCTCAGATCATGATCTCACAGTCAGTGAGTTTGAACCCCGTGTCGGGCTCTGTGCTGACAGCTCAGAGCCTGGAGCCTGTTTTGGATTCTGTGTCTCCCTCTCTCTCTGTCCTTCCCCTGATTGTGCTCTCTCTCTCTCTCTCAAAAATAAATAAACATTAAAAAAAATTGTTAAAAAAAAAGAATAGCCAAAGCAATCTTGAAGAACAATGTTGTCTTACCTACTAGAGTTTTTATGTTACTAGTGTGATGTGAAGTTGTAACATAAAGCTTATAGTCATTAAGACAGTGTGGCATTGGCCCAAGGATATACCAACAGAATGGGATAGAGAGGCAACTACATTATAGCTACATTAACTACATTCTTCAAACATGAGGAATGAATGAGGCTAGACACAAAAGGGTACATATTATACGACTAGATTTATATAAAGTTCAAAAAGGGGCAAAGATGGTAGGATGTTAGATAGTTGGAACTGGGAAAAGAAGTTACCCTGGGGTGGGTGTTAGGGACTGAAACTGAGCTGGAGGGCACTTCTGGGCTGTTTCTTTATCTGGGTTTTGGTAGTAGGCAATATTCACCTGGTGAAAATTCTTGAAGCTGTACACTTATGACTCATGCACTTTCCTAATTTCTGTTATCCTTCTATAAAATGTTTACAATTAAAATTTTTTGAATGTTTATTTATTTTTGAGAGAGAGAGAGAGAGACAGCATGAGAGGGGCAGAGGGGGAGACACAGAATCCGAAGCAGGCTCCAGGCTCTGAGCTGTCAGCACAGAGCCTGATGCGGGGCTCGAATTCACAAGCAGCGAGATCATGACCTGTGCCAAAGTTGGATGCTCAACCGACTGAGCCACCCAGGCGCCCCATTTACAACTAAATTTTTAAGAGTGTGGGCTCTGGAATCGGATGGATTGGATTCAAATCCTGACTTGGCCTCTTATTGTCTGTGTCTTTAGAGAAGTTAAAACCTAATGCCTGTGTCCCAGTTTCTTCACATGTAATTTGGAATGAAAATAGTACCTACCTCATAGAACTGTCCCAAGGAGCAAATGAGTTAATATATATAAAACCCGTAAAACCATCTCTGGTGAATTATAAGCATTCTATGAAGATTGGCTATTATTATTCCTATTATATGACAATTTGCAGCCTAAGCTGGTGAGAAGAAGCTTTATAACTAGGGAGGAACTGGGAAGTTTAGTATCTAGGTTTTGTAGCCAGAATGACTAAAACAACAACAACAACAACAACAACAAACCAACGAATCAAGATGGTCTCCCAAACTATTTGCTTGTATGCTTGCTAGCTGGAGAGTTTCCAAACCAAGATGCATCTGAGCCAACAAAAGAGCTTGAAATCCACCAAGGATTCCAGTTATTCACTGGTTTGTTAGCTAGCTCCGAATTTGAGGGAAGACGTTTCCTCATTAGCTTGCAAGTTTAAAAAAAAAAAAAAAAAAAAAAAAGGCAATTCAAAGTCTTTGCTCACTATTTTGTTAGCTAGCTAACAGCCTAAAATTGAAGACTGCTACCAGCTTTTTGCTTAGTTTCTTTTACTAAAACATTCTTAGTTGTGAGTTTCTAAAAAGCAGACCTAGGATTCGTGATGATTCTAGGTCTTTGTTGGTGGACAGGTTGGAAAGACTTCACCATGTTTTTCTCCCGGCTATCTGCCTGAAGGCCTTGTCTCTAATTACGGAAGAAAACCTTTTGTCCTCAAGTGAAAGGGTTTTCAGGCTTCAGAGATCAGATAGGAGGTAGATAATGTTGTACCCTGGGAATCACCTTGGTAGAGGACATAGGACCATATCGTGCCCTGCGGTGGAGAGCACAAAATAAGAACAAGTAACAACCCGGTTCTTTAGAACCAAAACCTGCCAGCTGGTTCGGAAAGTCACCTGGCCTTTTTTTTTTTTTTTCTTTCCTTTTTCTAAGATAGGAAATTAAATGACCACACCTGTAATTGTTTCTGCACGAAGCCTTTAGAATAGAGGGCTTGTCTTTCCAGATCCCCAGGGCATATTAAAACAGCAGAAAGCTCTGATGAAAAACCAAAGACTAGTGGCTCCTGAAGGATCTCTCTTTCTCTGGTGCCGGGGCCCTTCAAAGCTGAGTACTGAATTCATTTGTTTCTCTCTTTGGGGCCTTCAAGCCATCTCAAAGTCTGTCCCTTTCCTCACTAGAGAAAAAACTCTTGGAGAGATGGATGTGGGTACAGAGAACAGCTGGACTTTGTGTCTCCCCAACTCAGCAGGGATAATTTTTACACAGCTTAGTTGGAGGAAGAATATGTCTTTCTTTGTGTAAAGGCCAAAGCAGGCAGTGATCTATGAAGCAAGCTCAGCTCTGAAGAAGGAGAAGGAAAATATAAAGTGGCTAGGAGCTGGGATGAAGTTCAAACCCCAGCACTGCCACTTACTAGTTGTGTGACCTCCCGGCCTGTGAACTTGAATCCCTTTACTTGTTCAGAGGGGCCAAGAGCACCGACTTCATAGTGTGGTGGAGAGGACTAAATGAGATAACGTGCAGAGAATACTTAGCGTGGGGCCTGGCACACAGCGAGCCATCGGAAAATGACAGCTTTTCTTTTTATCATTCGTGTCAGGTGGTACCTCTCATGGCTTCTGAAATTATAGCTGGCTTTCTTTGACATCCCTTCTCTGCTTTGAGTCTTCCAAATGAATTTTGTGGTTAGAATGTTTGTCTGTCTCTGGTGGTCTGGTATTCTAGTTCATCAGGCCAAGGACGTCTGTCCCTTGGAGACATTTCGCCTGGATAATTAGCAAGAAATTGAGTTAGGGGCTGCTACAATTTTCTCAAGGTTGTCCAATCATGCCTCTCTCATCTCAGGGCTGGGGCGGCCTGGCTTTTCTCTTCATCGTCAAAAGACTGTAAGTGTGGGTGTGAGGTGAGTTCAGCCCTCAGCTGCTCGTGACATTTGGAAAGTTGCCAGAGGGAGAGGGAAGTGGCTACATCCACATTTGTCTGCTTTTGTCTGCCAACAGCTGGTGGAGTAAGAGCAGGTGTCTCTCTCCTAGACTACACCCTGCTTGCGCTACTGGCCTGGCCCACTTCTTGCTTGCAAGTTCAAGATTGGGGCCCCTGCCTATGCTACCTCTTTGTGCCCTATTTCTGGGCACACCCCCCTCAAATAATGATAATATTAGTGATAATAGTATCAGTTGCCATTTTGTATACTCTTTTCACAAGATGTTTGGCTGTGGGATCACATCCTACCCTGGCCACTTATTAGCTCTATGAATTTAAACTATGATTTTTACCTAAATCAGTGGTTCTCAAACTTTGCTATTCAGTAGAATCATCTAGGTAGGTTCTGAAAATTCCAATGCCTGGGGCTCCTGGGTGGCTCAGTGGGTTAAGCGTCTGACTCTTGATTTTGGCTCAGGTCATGATCTTACAGTTCCTGAGTTCCAGCCCCGCATCGGGCTCTGTGCTGACAGTGTGGATGGAGCCTGTTTGGGGATTCTCTCTGCCCCCACCCCACGTGCACACACACACACACACACACACTCTCTCTCTCTCTCTCTCTCTCTCAAAATGATAAATAAACATAAAAGAATTTATGTTAAAAAAAAAAAGAAAATTCCAATACCCAGGCTTACTAATTGCATCAGAATCTGTGGGGGCAGAACCCTGGGCGTGAGCATTTCTAGCAATTCCAATATGCAGCTCTCTGAGGACCAGTAAGCTGACTCCCCAGCCTAGTTTCTTCCACTTGGTGTGGTCCTCAGACCAGCTGTGTTGACATCACTTGCAAGGTTGCTAAAACCTGGGGACCTCAGGCCTTACCCCAGACTACCGAATCAGAATCCCCAGGTGATTCTCCTGTGCACTGAAGTGCATGGGAGAAGCACTCCTGTAAGTCTCGCTCTCCTCATCTGTAACATAGGGGTTATACGCACCCATTGTGTTTCTCCAACTTACCTGATCAGAAGAGTCACCTGGAGTGTGTGATGAGACTATAGATTCATTAGGCCTCAACCCTACCTCATCAGTCCCCCTGAATCAGAATGTCCAGGGTGAGAGTCAGTGAATCTGTATGAATACCATGTTCCCTTCAGGTGATTCTTATATAACCAGGCAAGTTTGGGAAACCCTGAATCATAATCCTCAAAGGACTATTGTCAAGACTGAGAAAATTAAGCTCTATTTTTGTTATTATTGTCATATATTGAGGGTTTATTATTGTGTGACACAGTGCTAGCTGCTTTGTGAACACTCTATTGAATGAGACAAATCCTGTCTCCATTTTACAGAGAAAGAAACTGAATTTCAGAGAAGGAAAGTGACTTACTCTAAGTTGCACAGCTGAGGCACAACTAAGCCAGGCTATCTCCAAAGCCCAATCTCTTCACCACTCCCTGCTTTCATGGATGTTTAATTCATGCTTTTTTTCTGCTTCAAGAAGAAGAAAGTTCACCTTTAAGCCAGCTGTTAGAATTCCAGATTCATCTACCAGTTCATGTACCTGCCCAGCTGGTTTATTCACCCGATATTTATTGAGCACTAGAGATGGGCCAGACACTGTGCCAGGCAGTGGGGATGCAGCCATGAACAAGGCAAGCATGGCTCATTGGAGCTTAGAGTTCAGTGAGGGAGACAAACCATCTGCAGGTAATCCCACAAATGGTAATTGATTACAACTGGGACAAGTGCTGGAAGGCCCACATAGTCTAAGGGACCCTAGACTCTGGATCCAGGGCAGGCTTCCTGGAGGAAGTGGCTTTGATGCTGAGGCTTGAGGGATGAGCAGGAGTTACCAGGCCAGGAGGCAAGGGGACAGTGTCCCAGCAGAGGTACCAGCATGTGTGAAGGCCCAATAGCAAGACGTGTTCATGGGACCGACAGACTCAAGCTCTCAACTTCCGACCCAGGGTTTCACTGACATGAATCCAGTGTCTTCCCTGGAGCCAGAGTGATCTAAAATACAAATATTCCCACTCCAACCATCTGTTAAAAACCCCTCTGATTGGATCCAGTCCTAACATATTGGGCAGGAATTTAAGACCCTTTGATGATATGTGTCTCACAGCCTGCATATTTTTTCCTCAATATCTTCTTTCAGTGAGTCTGTATCTTATCATAAGTGACTCACATCCATCCATTCATCCATCCAACCATCCATCCATCCACCCACCCACCCACCAGGCATCTATCTGTCTATCCATCTATCCATCATCTAGTTTGGGGGAGGAGAGGACTATTTTACTTGTTATTCAATGCAGAGCTCAAATCTTGCCACCAGGTAGAGTTAGTTGACCCCTGCTCTCTGTTCCTGTACTACTTTATTCATACTTTGCTATAGCCAAAGCTGACTACAGATATGTGGGTACCCTGGACAGTGTTTTATTTAAAATTAACCAGATTATGCTTTAGTAGTAACAAATAAGCCATGAAATCTCTGTGGTTGAACATAACAAAATTTCTTTTTAACAACTATATTGAGATAAAACTCGTATATCATAAAATTCACCCATTTAAAGCACACAATTAAAGGCTTTTAGTCTATTTACAGAGTTGTGCCACCATGACCCCTTATCTAATTTTAGAACATTTTATCACCTTAAGAAACTGTACCCATTAACAGTCTCTCCTTACTCCCTTTACCAACCCAGCCCCTGGTAACCACTTATCTATTTTCTTTGTGGATTTGCCTCTTTTGGACATTTCATATAAATGGAATCCTACAATATGTGGCCTTCTGTGTCTGGCTTTTTCACTTAGCATGATGTTTTCCAGATTTTTTTCACCTTGTCGCATGTATCGGTATTTCTTTTTATGGCTGAATGATATTTGATTGCATGGGTATACCAAACTTAATTTATCCATTTATCATTTGATGGACATTTGGGTTGTTCTACTTTTGGGCTATTCTGAAAAATTTATTTCTTCGTTGGTCAAAGTTCACTGAGACCCCATCCAACCCCCTAGGGCAGTGTTCTCCATGTGACAGCACTCATTGAGTCGGGCCACTTCGGTTTTGTGGCTCCCTTATCTCAACACAAGACCTCTTCATTTGTCATAGCAAGGGGAGAGAAAAGCAAGGAGAATGTACACCTACTTGTAGATGCTTCGGCCTAGAAGTGACATATGTGGCCTATGCGTATAGCCTGCGGTCTGGAACTAGGCATGTAGCCCTGCATAGTTGCAAAGGGGCTGAATAGTGCACTTGTGTTGGGTGCTCAGAAAGAGAAAAACAAGGCCAGATAATGGTGAACACAAGTGATGTCTATCTCAGGCAGGCTAATAATTTGGCATTGCTTCAAAATGTTATTCCTCAAATATTTGGTAAAGGGAATTTAGAGAAGAGGCTGAATGCTGTTGAGTGTTAACAATGAAAACAAACACTCCTCTTGGCAGTTTATAGTCTCTCTGTTGTCCAAGCAAAACAGCTCTGGGTTCAAACTTACATCTCCATTCAGCAAAACAAAACGCCTGCCATTAATCTGAACCCTCCTCCCTAAAAGGCTGGTTAGTGGTTAGGAGTGCTGATTTGGAATCAGTGCTGAGTGTAAATTCTGGCTTCACCACCCTGGACACATAGTAGCTGTTCAATACAATATGACAATAATATAAATAGCAAAGAGTTATGTAACACCTTCAAAGTGTCAGGCACCCTTCTAGGTGCTTTATATATTTTAACCCACTGAATCCTCACCACAACCCTATAAGATTAAGTAATATTATCCCAAGCAAACTGTGGCACAGAAACATTAGGTAATTTGACATACAGCTTTTTTTTTAACTTATTTATTTTTATTTAAAAAAAATTTTTTTTTGAGACAGAGAGAGATAGAGCACGAACAGGGGAAGTGCAGAGTGAGAGGGAGACCCAGAATCCGAAGCAGGCTCCAGGCTCTGAGCTGTCAGCACAGAGCCCTTTGCGGGGCTCAAATTCACGAACCGTGTGATCATGACCTGAGCTGAAGCCAGACGCTTAACCAACTGAGCCACCCAGGCACTCCTAGCTACAGCTTCTAAATGTCCAAGCCATGATTTCAACCATTTGTGTTCAAAACTATATGCTACTAAGAAATTCCTTTACTTAGCAGACTGAGTTCTCAAAGTCTGCTCCTAAATCCACTTGCTTAAAGTCCTGAGGGATGCCCATCATACAAGTAACTGCTCTGTTGACAAAGAGCAGAGTTGATGACCTTCTACTTTGGCACATGCTTACCCACAGTTGAGATTTCAAAAGTTGTTGAACTTCTGTATTATGGCAAGAATGACTATTACTGTGATTAACTGAGCATGTACTAAGCATCGGATACCACACGAGAAGCTTTCACTCATGCTGTTTCATAAAATTACTAAACTAGCCTATGAGATAAGTGATACTATTTTCATTTAACAAATGAATAATTTGGGGCCCAGAGAGTTGAATAACTTGCTCAAGGTGTCATAGGTTGTAAGGGGTGGAATCAGGAATTGTACTCAGATGTAGCTGAAGACACTTTCCTGGGGATGGCAGTTGGGAAGGTTGGGCAGAGAATATGAGGAGGGAGCAGAGAGGAAAGGAGAGGCAGGATGCAGGTAGAGAGGCATGGGAAGTCAGTATAGGCTTAATGGGAACCCCACTAAATGTTGCTTGGAAGGTGGGAAATCGGGCTTTTGTGTTGTGCTTAATTAATCTTCACTTGCCTCTTTGTTAGTGTAACCGTGAAGTTTCATGTGTAAACTCCCTGATCTTATTTACTTATTTATTTATTTATTGAGAGAGAGAGAGAGAGAGAGAGAGAGAGAGAGAGAATGAACACAAGTAGGGGACAGGCAGAAAGAAGGAGAGACAGAATCCCAAGCAGGCTCCACACCACCAGCACAGAGCCCAATGCGGGTCTGAACCTACAAACCGTGAGATCATGACTTGAGCCGAGATCAAGAGCCAGTTGTTTGACTGCACCACCCAAGTGCCCCTAAACTTCCTGATCTTTAATAGCAAAAATCAGAGTATTTGGAATCTGGGTAGTTGAATTCTTTGTTCACTGTTATAATTTGCTATACGTCCTTGGGAAAGTCATTTTACTTCCGAGTTTTATGTTCTCTTAAGGGTAAGATTATCTAGGACAGGGAGTTGGGAGGATCAACGAGGCAGTGCAGGGGTGCCTGGGTAGTTCAGTTGGCTAAGTGTCTGATTCTTGATTTCAGCTCAGGTCACAATCTCATGATTCAGGGGATGAAGCCCTATGTTGGGCTCTGCACTGACAGTGTGGAGTCTGCTTGGGATTCTCCCTCACTCTCCTCTCTCGGCCCCTCTTCTGCTCATGCTCACGATCTCTCTCTCTCTCTCTCTCAAAATAAATAAACATTTTTAAGAAACAAATGAGGCAGTGTATTTGATTTCTAAGTATTATTTATTTGTATTTAAATATAGCACTCATTATAAACACATTTGTCAATGGTGGAAAAGTTGGAAGACAGAAAGAAGCACGAATTAGAAACAACATAAATATCCTTTGTGGTAGGTACCATGGGCTGGCTAACCTGACGCCAACCTGCCCCCCCCCGCCCCCCCCCCCCCCCCCCCCACCGCTGCCTCCGCCCTGTTTTTTTCTGTCTCCCTTGAACGTGAGGTAGCATGCAACCCAGTTCCCTCCAATGAGATGAAAGTGTCAGGCTTTGCTTTTCCAGCTCAGATGAACAGATGGGGTTTGTGTCATCCCTTCTTCCTTGAGTGTGGAATGCAATGTGTGAGTTGCAACCATCTTGAGACCACAGGGAAAGGCCAAGAGAACCGCACAGATGCTACCCCGTGACAATGTTGTGTTGCTGAGCCAATGCTAGCATCCACCTACAACCAGACTTCTTTTGTGAGAAGAATAAACCCTTGTTATTTTAAGCCACTGTTAGTTGGATTCTCTGTAACTTCTATCATAACTGTTACATTAATACACTCCTAGCATCCAGAGATCATAACCAATAACATCTCAGTGTGCATATTTTCAGATCTTTTCCAAAGTATATGTAGCAGAAAACTATTTTGAATTATTAAGAGGTTGTTCCCTCCTAACACATGCTACCTGTACCTTTTGTGTTCTGTGCCCAGCATTTGATCATTTTCCAGGCATTACTCATGAGGGAAAATAAGGATTCTAGAAAAACAAAAAGCCAAATTCTTGGCCAATCCTAAGGGGACTTAAAAACCTATAGCAGAGACAAAAGTTTGGAAGTGGAAGTACCTTTGATACAAAAGAGTCAGGGTTTTTTGGCAGGAATAAAAAAAAATGTTTACCTCTGGATTTGCAACAGCCTGACTTTATGTATAAAAGAACAAACCTGGGAACCTCAGATGAATGTTTGGAGGATAAACCCCAGAATGAAGAAGAATGAGGGTGCAAAAAAAAAAAAAAGATATAGGTTGGACTATCTGGAGGAGAAAAGGTGCATTGGAGGGATGAAAACAGCTGACCTATTACCTGGATTTGGAGGAGGGGCTCAGAACTCAGGCCCACACCTGAGACTGGAAGTGGGTATTAGGAATTCTAAATGGGTTTCACGAGAATAAAAAAGCAGAAGGCACCTGAGCCTCTCTTCCCAGGATGTAAGTTCATTAAAGTCACTCCATCTCAAACCTAGTACCTTGAGGGGGTAATGTTGCTGAGCAGGGATGGCAGGGCCGAAGGCATCCCTTCAGATGAGGGAGAGCATCTAAGAGTTCCCCAGTGACCCCCTGTGATGGGACCAAACAGGCTGAGAACAAATTGGGAAAAGGTAGACCAGGAGTGTGTAGGCTTTTCAACCAACAGCCAGGAGAGAACTATAGACGTTAGCAACAGACGCCAGAACTTGATAACGAGGACCAGGTAAGATAACTGCAGAGGCCAGGGAAGAGCAGAGGGTAGCACAAGACCAGATGCCACTCCTCTGAACTCCAGGGCAAGGCATCTGACCATGGAAGAAGTGGAGAAACAGGAAGGAACAGGAAATGGGGAGGATCTTGAACTGCCCACCTGAAATCAGGAAGTGTCTGAGTTGCTATGAATCGCAAGGTTAAGTTTTCTACAATCAGCAGGAATGTGGGCTAGGAGCCTAAGACAAGTTCAGTTTAAAGAAATAAATAAAGCTATTTTTTTTTTGACACCTAAGGATGTATTTTGTAGCTTTTAGCTCACTACCATACATACCTATATTTATAATGTAATTGTAATTTTTCCCATTTGGAAGAGTATTGCAGAAATTATTTTGTAAATGTCTGTTTCTCAAATATACTATGAGCGTCTTTCTATGTCTACAAATATTAATTTGTAATAGTGATTCTTAAAGTGTTTTTGGAAACCTTTGAGAATATGATAAGAATTATTTACCTGGAAAAATGCACATATGCATCCACACAAAAATGTCTCTGTATAATTTAAGGGTACCCGTTTAAGAACACAAGGTTAAAAATCCCTTGTTTTCAATGCAATTTTCAATAACTGGATGTTATACATTATATGGCCACCCCACCATTTATTTCACCAACCTATTGTTGGATAGTTAGACTCTAGTTTTTCTGTTATAGATAATCTTTATGATAATTTTCTAGAAGCAGAATTGCTAGTCGTAGTAGGAATTTTGCCCTGCAAAAAAAACACAGAATACCTGAATAACAGTGGTTTATTTTTCTCACATAACAAAAGATTCAGAAGGAGCAGCTAGGTGTCAACTCAATAATGACACCAAGGACCCATACTTTTGTTCTACTATGCTTAGCTTTTTGTCTTGTCACCTCATGGTTCCAATATGGCTGTTGCAGAGCCAGATACCATGTCTTTATTTCAGGCAAGAAAAAGAGGGAAAGGCAATTCTTTTCATCAGGAAAGCAGACTTCTGCATAAGTCTCAATAGCCAGAACTAGATCTCAAGACTGTAGGTTTCTAAAGGAGACTTAAAAAGTGATTATTTAGTTTTTCCAGACTTTTTTAGTGGAAGCAGTTAAGGGAGAAGAGTGTTGGTGGTGGGCTGTGGGTTAATCAGTCTGCCACATGGGGCCCAAATTTTAAAGGATCTGATCTACTGAGGCAACATATTTGGAAGGGCTTTGTAAACCAAAAACTTCTGCACAAATGTGAAGTATATAATTTATTAGAAGTGATGCTGTGTTTTCTCAGCAGATCATATATGTAGTATTATTGCTAACTCCTGGGCAACTGCCTTGCTAATTGGCCACCTCTGTTCAGAAATACATTGTTAAAAGGCTCTTTTTGTAGTAACAGCTTTTCCATACCAGTGACCAAATTACTTGTTTATACCCTGTTTTGATATTTCATTCACCTCCTACTGGGGTGTTAGGGAAACAACCTTAGGCATGGAGTCCAAAGAACTGAGTTCACTTCTTAGCTCTGCTACCTGATCACAAGAAAGACAGCTCTTGGATTCCTTATGAGTAGGATATGAATAATAATTTCTACTTTACAGCATTGCTAGAAGGACCAGATGAGATTATGGAGGAGAAAGTACTATGAAGTGGAATATAGGTATCTTTGTTGTTAAGCAGTCATTCTTACTGGCCACTTTGGGATCTGTTGAACCAAGGGCAGAGCCTGTGGTTTGCTAGTAAATGGACCCTCCAAACATTTCCCCTCTTGATTTGTAGTGTTTAGTGATATTCATGGAATAAATACTCTCACCATGGCCAACATCAGGCTACCAACAGTTTAACAACCAGCAGAAATTTTGCAGATAATTCCCAGATATTTAACAAATCTTCCTATTAGTTGGTACAAGCCAGCTCCAGTGTACCACTGGCCCAGAGCCCAAAATCAGCCACCTTGCAGCTAGGTGTCCTGGCTGAATCAGAATCAGCATGTGGATACACCTGGCAGGAGTAGTTACCACACATTTCTCAATTTCTCATTTCATCCCCAATGTCTATCTCCACACACACACACACACGCGCGCGCACGCACACACACACATACACACAACACACACCTGGATATGTGAAAGGAATTTGTAAACTCCAAAGGGTTATCCTCATGTAAGTTGTTTGATGAACTGATTTTTAGTAGTGATTAGTTCTAAGCCTATGAACAAAGGATTTGAGTTACAAGAGGAGAGAAGTCATTGAGAACTAATCCTGTACATGTAATTCCTCAGTTTGGTAAGTGACAGAAACCCAACTGCAACTGACTTAAGTAGAAAGGAAAACTTCCCCTGCCTATATGGCCAACTCATCTACAACAAAGGAGATAAGAATATACAATGGAGAAAAGAGAGTTTTTTCCATAAATGGTGCCAGGAAAATTGGACAGCCATATGCAAAAGAATGAAACTGGACCACTTTTTTACACCATACACAAAAATTAACTCAATATGGATTGAAGACATAAATGTGAGACTGAAACCATGAAACTCCTAAAAGAAAACACAGGCAGTAATCCCTTGGACATTGGACTTAGCAAGGTATTTATGGAAATGTCTCCTCAGGCAAGGGAAACAGAAGCAAAAATAAACTATTGGGGCTATGCCAAAATTAAAAAATTTAAAAAAAATTTTTTTTAGGGGTGCTTGGGTGGCTCAGTCAGTTAAGCGTCCAACTTTGGCTTGGGTCATGATCTCATGGTTCATGAGTTCAAGGCCCACATGGGGCTCTGGGCTGACAGCTCAGAGCCTGGAGCCTGGATCCTGCTTCAGATTCTGTGTCTCCCCCTCTCTCTCTCCCTCTCTGCCCCTTCCCCCTTGTGCGCTCTCTTTCTCAGAAATAAGTAAATAACATTTTTTTAAAAAGTATTTGCTTGAACTCATGAACCATGAGATCATGACCTGAGCCAAAGTCAGATGCTTAACTGACTGAGCCACCCAGGTGCCCCAATAAAAAGCTTTTGCACAGCAAAGGAAACCATCAACAAAACAAAAAGGCAACCTACTGAATGGGGCGAGATATTTGCAAATGATATATCTAGTAAGAGGTTAATATACAAAATATGTAAAGAACTAATAAAACTCATCACCAAAAAAACCTCCCAAATAATCCAATGAAAAAATAGAGAACCTGAGTAAACATTTTTCCAAAGAAAACATCCATATGGTCAATGGACACATGAAAAGATAGTCAACATCACTCATCATCAGGGAAATGCAAATTAAAACCACGAGATGTCACCTCACACCAATCAGAATGGATGGTTAGTATCAAAAAGACAAGAAATAACAAGTGTTGGTGAGGATGTGGAGAAAAGGAACCCTCATGCACTGTTATTGGGAATGTAAATTGGTGCAGCCACTGTGGAACACAGCATGGAGCTTCCTCAAAAAATAAAAAGTAGATTTAAAAAATAGTAATTCCACTGCTTGATATTTACCCAAAGAAAATGAAATCACTAATGCAGAAAGATATATGCGCCCCTATCTTTATTACAGTATTATTTACAATAGCTGAGACTTAGAAGCAACTCAAGTGACCATCGACTGAAGAATGATAAAGAAGATGTGTGTATATATATACAATGGAATATTACTTAGCCATAAAAAAGAATGAGATCTTGTCTTTTGCAACAACATGGATGAACCTAGAGGGTATTATGATAAATGAAATAAGTCAGACAGAGAAAGACAAATATCATATGATTTTATCTATATGTGGAATCTAAAAAACAACAAACAAACTCAGACTCTCAAATATAAAGAATAAACTGGTGGTTTCCAGGACGTGGAGGAGGGGAAATGAACAGAGAAAGAAAGAAAGAAAGAAAGAAAGAAAGAAAGAAAGAAAGAAAAGCTTATTGGTTCACATAACCAAGATGTTCAGGGCAAATGGCTTTAGGCAAGGCTAGATCCAGGTACTCTAATAATGTAACCAGGATCTCAGGTATGTTTTCCCCTCTCAGTGGCAAAGCAACCACTAGAAGTTCCAGTTTAGCAACCCTGATGAAAAGAGAGCACTTCTTTCTTGATAGTGTCAGTAAAACTCCCCAAAATTACTCATTTTTACATCAGTCTGTGGTTCCCAAGAAGGTCATACTAACATTATTACTTTTTTTCTTTTAAACTGCTTGTAAACGTGGCCCCTCAGATATTCCTAAAAGTCCCTCTTGGGTATGGTCATATGGACTCCCAAATCAGTCTGGGCTATTGCTTCAGCGAAACTTCGCAGCTGTCCACTGCTACACTCCAGAATCACAAGATGAAAAAGCTGTGGGCCCTGTTCCCTGAGCCCACAGGTCAGGTGGGAGAGGAGATAAACTATAAATGCCACATCCTAAACACTTACTCTAGGCCAGGTACTTTACATGCCTTTGTCCTTCAGTCCTCTCAACAACCCTTTGAGGTATGTATTAGGACCTGCATTTTACACGTGGTAAAACTGTTGGCTAAAAATCTTGTCCAGGTTAACTCAGCTAGTAAGAGGTAGGTAGCCAGGATCTAGCATTCTTTCTTGTCTCCCTATTTATCTTCAGGAAAGAAGGAAATATAACTCAATTTGATATTATCCCCAACTCCAAAACAGTGTTCCCCTCACAAGAGATGCTCAATTAAAATTATATGAATGTAAAAACCTGTACTCTAAATGAATGTAAAAACCTGTTCCTCAGAGGGCCACTGATCTGAAGGGGTGAGTTCACTGGTGCAGGGCAGTGTTATGGGCTGAATTATTTCCTCCACAATTCATTTATTGCAGTCCTAACTCTCCAGTACAGCAGAATGTTACTGTATTTGGAGATAGGATCTTTAAAGAGGTAATTAAGCTAAAATCAGACCATTAGGGTGGGCCATCATCCAATATGACTGGTGTCCTTTTAAGAAGAGATTAGGATACAAAGACCCAGGAAGGAAGAAAGATCACGTGAGGACACACAGAGAAGGTGGCCATCTGCAAGCCAAGTGGAGGGGCTTCAGAAGAAACCAATCTTGCAGACAACTCAATCTTGGATTTCTGGCCTTTAGAAGTGTCAGAAAATAAATTTCTGTTGTTTAAGGCACCTGGTCTCTGGTACTTTGCTATGGCAGCCTAGCAAACTAATACAGCCAGGAATATCTTGGAAAAAGCAGAGTCAGAATAGAGGAGGAATGTCTTTTGTTGACTGTCAAAAAATTACCTAGGTAATAATATATGCACATTCAAACAGCATGAAGCCTCCCTCCTACCTGCACCCCACCTCCATCCCCACCTGTTTTCCCTCCTGGGAGGCAAGTGGTTACCAGCCTCTCAGGTTTCCTCCTGGTTATTCATTTTTGTTCTCTCTCCACAAATGTATATTTAAATTATTTTTCTCACCCTATACACACTGTTTTGCACTTTGCTTTTTTGTTTAATAAACATCCTGATGATCCTGCAATAATGACTTTAACAAAGCACGTTTGGAAAGTCAGAAAAACACCCTGGTGAATCACTAACATGATTAAAAACTA
Organism: Panthera uncia; assembly: GCF_023721935.1. Lineage (NCBI taxonomy): Eukaryota > Metazoa > Chordata > Mammalia > Carnivora > Felidae > Panthera > Panthera uncia. The sequence continues at coordinate 51,212,703 of NC_064816.1, forward strand.
AAAGCAGTGCATTAAAACAGCACCGCCGCCCTGTCAGATATTTTCAGCCTGCTGCATTCTGTGGAGCACGGGGGAGAGGCCTCAGAAGCAGGTGAGATGGGGCACTGGCTAGAGAGGAGCCTGACCCTCGCAGGAGGGCAAACCTTTGGTTATTCACCCCACTCTTAACCCTCCTCTCTGCCCTTCTCTCCCTCACACACAAAGTAGGTCAGCTTGAGAGACACTGCCTTGAGCGAGCAGGAGGGAGAATGGTCCATGCTGAGTGGGAGGGCACGATTCTGGGCCCATATTGGGATGCCATCTGTAATTGTAGACTCTGGGAACTGCAAGAGATCTTAAGGATCATCTTGTATAATTCCTTCATTTTACAGAAGGGGAAGCTGAGCCCACAGGGGGAAAAAATGGAACCTACTTAAAGTCACATAGGTGGATGGGGACAGAGCAGGGACTAGAATGTGGATGTCCTGCCACACAGTCCAGTGCTCTTTTGAAGTTGCCATAATGCCTCTGTTGTTTCTGTAATCTTTGTCTAGATGTCCAGATTTTACTTTGTCTTCTTCGTCATCATGCCCTGTGTATCTCCCCTCTGTAACTGAAAGTAAGAGAATAGACCTGAAGTCAGACTGCCTGAATTTCAATACTGGTTACCCTCATGGAGATGGGTTACAAAGGGGAAGTTAATCAGCCTCTTGGTACCTCAATTTCCTCTTCTACAAAATGGGAATTATCAGAATATCTACCTCTCAACATTGTTGACAGGGTGGCCATGTTGTATAACTCCGAGCAGCACCATTCAGACCATAGTCCACCATGCAGGTGATATATGAGTACTATTCCCTGGAATTGTGCAGTGCACAGCCTAGACACAGTGGTCCTGGCTAGGATGAGTTAATGAAATCATGGTTACCAATTATCTAGCATACAACAAGCTCATTAAATATTGGCTATTATCATCACCATCATCAGTTTTATTGTCATCATGAAGGACCAATTGCCTTGTTTTTAGAAACAGCAAGGAATGGCAGAAATCAGTGGAAAGTCATCTTTTTGTAAATTTCATTTCTGTTATAAAGGTAATACGCATTCAAAACAGAAAACCTGGAAAACACATATAAGAAAAAACCCAAACGACAAAAATGTATAATCTCACCAACCAGAAATAATCTTTTTTGATGAATGATATGTTTTTCCAGATCTTTTTTTTCCTGACTGCTTTTTTTAAAAATAATTTTTTAATGTTTATTTGAGAGAGAGAGAGAGAGTGAACAAGAGCAGAGAAGGGGCAGAGAAAGAGGGAGAGAGAGTCTCAGGCAGGCTCTGGGCTGTCAGAGCAGAGCCTGATGCAGGGCTCCAACTCACAGACTGTGAGGTCATGACCTGAGCCAAGATCAAGAGCCAGATGTTCAACCAACTGAGCCACCCAGGAGCCCCTCTGCCTGCTTTTTTACTTACTAATACCTTGGGAATGCTTTCCCATGTTAATATATTCTAATCTATAACATTAGCTTCAATGAAAAGAGTAGAGCATAGTGGGCAAGAGCATGGACCCTGGATCTAGATGGCCTGGGTTCAACTGTCAGCTCTGCCACTTTCTAGCTTGTGTGACTTTAGGCAAGACAATCTCTCTGTGCTTCAGTCTCCTCACCTGTAAAACAGGGCTAATAAATACAACATCTACCCTGTAGAATTGTAATGAGGATTAAATGAGCTAACATATCTAAAGTCCTTTGAGAGCAATTGGCAAGAATGTCATATGACTGTTTTTAGATCAGTCCATTAAAAAAAGATACTATAATTTGCTAAGCTGGTTCCCTGTTGTTGGCCCTTTAGATGATTTCCATTTTTTTTCCTATCATAAATAATATGGCCACAAATATCCCCAACCATCTATCTTTGAGCACATCTATGGTTATTTTATTAAATTCCTAGAAATGGAATCACTGATTTATAGAGGATGTACTTGCCAAATTATCCCAAGTTTGTACCAATTTACATCCTGGCAACATTTGAAAGGATAGGAGAGAGCATGACTCCCTGAGGTCCTGGGAAACAGAACAGGAAACTGTGAGGACACAAATTGGGGCTAGAGGATGTGCTTTAGTTGTTAGTAGATCCATATAGTTTCCTGGAGACGCCATGTCTGCCCTTTGCAGAGTAATGCCATGTTTTCCAAACTTCAATCATTTCAGTATCACCTTCATGATATTTTCCACATCCAAGAACCATCTATACTATAGTTAATATTTAAAAATAGATTTACTTTAAAAAATACATTTGAAATTTAAAAGAAAACTTTATTGTTTTATTTTTTGAGAGAGTGCATGCACATGTGTGATTAGGGGGAGGGGCAGAAGGAGAGAGAGAGAGAATCTCAAGCAGGCTCCACACTCAGCATGGAGCCTGATGTGGGGCTCGATCCCATGACCCTGGGATCATGACCTGAGCTGAAATCAAGAGTTAGGCGCTCAACTGACTGAGCCACCCAGGCACCCGTGAAGTTTAAAAGAAAACTTTAAGTCACTACTATAAATCACTCCCATAAAAAAGAAAGTAACTATAAAAAAATAAATATAATAAACCATAACAAAAGCAAATTGTTATTAAATTGTAGCTACACACTGTAACCTGGGGAGGCTCTGAGCTCTAGGCCCTGAATTTTGCATCGTTAGAGAGGAAAATTAGAAAATTAGCAAGCACTAGAGAGGTGTTAAAGACTTTATAGCACCAAACTGACACTTTCCCCTTAGTCTAGACAGAAGGTGCATTGAAGTGGGTGCATTGAAGAGGGTGCTTTGAAGAGGGTGCAAAAGTGCACTGAAAAGTGATTTTTTTTGAAAGGTGGGGACATGTGATTTTAAGTTAAAGGACCTGTGAATTTGCCTCCTAAAATTGTCTCTATAACCATCATTTTCCTCACTTGGGGAATATCAGCCAAAATTGCCACACTGAAGGATAGCTTCCTAGGTGTGAAAGAACTCCTACTGCCCATGCTCATGGAATCTTCTCAATAACCCTACCAAGAGTGCTGTTATTATCACCTCCATTTTACAGATGAGGAAACTGAGGCATGGAAAGGTTAACTAAAATGCCCAAGATTGCTATAGCTATTTGGTAGGAGAATTGGGATATGGAACTCAGGTGTTTTGGCTCCAAAGTCTAAGTTCCTAAATTGTATATCTATAATATATGTTATATACATAATATATTGATGTATTAATATTTATAATATTAAATAATATATCTAATAAATATACATGAACGGTATAGATGGTCCCATTACCAGTTATGAGCTGTATCCCTGGTCTCTCATAGCTGTAAAGGTATATTTAGACAATGGGACTTACCTTGAACCCCCTTAAACACGTCTGATAATTGGCTTCGTACCTTGCTAACTTGACCCTGACTTGACCTTGCTTTGACCTTGACCTTTCTTTCTTTTTTTTTTTTTTTATATTTTTATTTATTTCTGAGACAGAGAGAGACAGAACATGAGGGCGGGAGGGGCAGAGAGAGAGGGAGACACAGAATCAGAAGAAGGCTCCATGCTCTGAGCTGTTAGCACAGAGCCCCACACAGGGCTCGAACTCACAAACCGAGAGATCATGACCTGAGCCGAAGTTGGTCGCTCAACTGACCAAGCCACCCAGGCGCCCCTTGACCTTTCATTGGTAACTAGACTGGTGACTTTGAGACTCTGAAACCCTCTGCTAGCACTGATAGCTGAAGACCTCGCACCAGGGATGCTTGGGTCTTGAGGTGAGTATTACATTTGCATGAGCTTTGTGGAGGCTACAATGGAGAAGGGAATGACTTTGCCAAGGATGCAGAGTGAATTACTGGGGGAGCCTGAACTAAAACCCAAATCTGCTGAGTCCCACTTGGATCCACCACATCCTGCAGCTTTCTTAAGTTACGTGGACAATTTGCCTTCATAATAATTGTCTTATTGTGTTTTCCAGAGTCAGTTGCAATCTTGGGAGATAGGTAGGTATTATTGTGGAGTGCTTTATTTTTTTAACATTTTTTAATGTTTATTTATTTTTGACAGAGAGAGAGAGAGACAGAGCATGAGCGGGGGAGGGGCAGAGAGAGCGGGAGACACAGAATCCGAAGCAGGCTCCAGGCTCTAAGCTGTCAGCACAGAGCCCGACTCAGGGCTTGAACTCATGGACTCTTGAGATCATGACCTGAGTTGAAGTCGGACGCTTGACTGACTGAGCCACCCAGGCTCATTTTAGGGTGCTTTATAAATAAGGTAACTGAGGTTGTGCTCAGGGTCACATAGCTAATAAGTAGCAGAGCCTATTGTACACACAAGAAAAAATTCTGTCAGAAAGGGGCATAATTAGGACTACAACCCAGTCCTGTTGGCTTTAAGTCCAGATTTCTTCCTACAAAATATCCCATAACTATTTTGGCTTCTTCAGTTTCCTAGATCCTGATGCTAACTCTCATTTCCTAAGATTTTCAATCTTACCTCTTTTCCAGTAGGGATGGGGGAATGGTGCCAAGTATGAGTGATTCATACTGATGTGTGAATGACTATACCTAGCTTCATATGTTTCCCCATCTGAGTGTGTTTGCACTTAGAGAGGTTGTTCTCAATGGAAACTATATTTGTAATCTATTGCTAAATAACAAATAACCCTAAAACTTAGTGGCTTGATACAATAATAATCATTTGTTATCTCTCACAATTTCTGTGAATCTGGAACTCAGGGCAGAGAGAAGTCTTTACTCTGTTACATGATGTGTTGGTCCTCAGCTGCAAGACTCAAAGTCTAGGGCAGAAATCATCTGAAGACACAGGTACTCACATATCTGGTGGGTGGTGTTGGTTGGCAGCTGGCACATTTACTTGTGGCCTATCCATGCAGTCTGAATGTCCTCTCAATTTAATAACTGGGTTCCCAGGGCAAGTATCCCAAAAGAGACAAGATAGAATGCATATTACCTTTTATGACCTAGTGTTGTTTCTTCTTCATTTCACTGATTGAGGTGGTACCAAAAGTCTACTCAGTTTCAAGGGATAGTAACATGGACCCCACTTCTCAAAGGAGGAATGCCAATGTCATATTATAAGATCTTGTGGGACAGATATGTATTAATGCAACTGACTTTGGAAAACATAATCTGGCACAACTCTCTAATGGTGTGGATGGAGTTTTGGGGTGATGGTGGGATTCGGAGCTGGTGGCCAAAAAAGAATTCTTGAAGATGTCTTTGGTGCAAAAAGGTGACTTATTAATGCATGGGGACAGTACCCACGGGCAGAAAGAGCTGCACAGGGGTTGTGCAGAGTGACTGCTTATATACTGTGGAGTTGGGGGAGGTAAAATCAAGAGAAAGTTTTTTAAAGGGATTTTCCTACGCTAAAGAGGATTTACAGATTACTGGAGGCCTAGGTATTGGCAGGCTAAGATTGTTTTTCCCTCTAGCAAAGCAATATTAAGATAGTAGGGAGTTCCTGAAGATTAGGCTATTAATGAGATAATTGTAAACTGTTGGAGACTTTATCAGTTTAGCCATTTATTTTCTGTCCTTTCCTTTGTTCTTGGGCAGCCTAGAGTGCCTGAGGAATATACATGTATCCTACCTGGGAGGAGGGTGGTTTGCAGGATATCAGCTTGCCCTATGCTCCCTCATTAGTGGGATTTCATACATGTAATGTGGTCTGTGGGAACAGAGTTTTGGGCAGTGGGGATTCCTTCTAGTATGGCTCCAATCAGATCTCATTGCTCCTGGGGTCATTTTGCTCCAAATTCCTACATTCATAATTCTGCTTTTGCTCTCCCTTTATACTGTGGGAAGTTGTGATCCATTTTTCTCAGAGGTCTCAGACAGCCCTCACCACTGACAGACAGGGGCATGATCCTGCCTGCCAAGAGGACCTGACATTGACAATGAACAGAAATAAAAAGTGCTGATCTGCTTCTGGGCTATCGGATGGAGCCCAGCCAGCAATGACTAGAAAGTTTCCTGCTTTGAAGTAGACCTTCCCTGGGCCTTAGAGGAAGCTTACAGACTGAAGATGGGCTCTGGGTAAGGAAATGTGTGTGTTGGGGAAGAGAGGTACCAAGATCTGTCCAGCAAAGTGGTGGCAGTTCCAGAATTTCTATATGAGGGGTTTATGGGCAGCAATCCGTTGAAAGAAAGAATTGAAAGTTTCATTTGCACAGCACTTTACATACGTTTGAGAAGGCATTAGTTGTCTGTTTCAAAGATTTGGGAATGGGGGCTGCCTTAGTTTAGATCTGACCAGAAGCAGACCCTGAGATAAAGATTGAAGAACGGGGAAGTGAGACAGTAAAGGAAGGTAGACAGTAAAGGGCATGTTTTGTCAAGCCAGCTATCATTGTGGGTGAATGGGGCTTATCTTGCTGGGGAAAAAAATGGTAAAGTGAGTGTAAAACTCTCATCTTCAGAGTTATCCCACCCAAGAAGTGAACAGAGCTGGGGTATTGGTGTTCCAGTTGCCATCAGAGCTGCTCTTGTAGAGCAGGATTTAACTCCATCCTGATGTTCTACTCAGAGAAAGCTTGCAAGGCTTTGGAGAAAGTGTTTTTTTTCTTCGAGAGACTGCATGTGAGCAGGGGAGGGGCAGAAGGAGAAGGGGAGACAGAATTTTTTTAAGTTTATTTATTTATTTTTGAGAGAGAGAGAGAGAGAGAGAGAGAGAGAGAGAGACAGGAGGGGCAGAGAGAGAGAAGGAGAAAGAGAATCCCAAGCAGGCTCTGTACTGAAAGTGCAGAACCCAACGTAAGACTCCATCTCATGAACACTGAGATTATGACCTGAGCTGAGATCAAGAGTCGGATGCTTGGGGTGCCTGGGTGGCTCAGTCGGTTAAGCAACTGACTTCAGCTCAGGTCATGATCTCACAGTTCGTGGGTCCGAGCCCTGTGTCGGGCTCTGTGCTGACAGCTCCGAGCCTGGAGCCTGCTTCAGATTCTGTGTCTCCCTCTCTCTCTGTCCCTCCCCCACTCTCATTCTGTCTCCCTCTCTCTCAAAAATAATTTAATTTAAAAACATTAAAAAAAAAACATTAAGATGCTTAACCAACTGAGCCATGCTGGCACCCCAAGAGAGTGGATTTTAAGCAGTCTCCATGCCCAGAACAGAGCCAGACATGGAACTGGATCTCACAAGCCTGAGATCATGACCTCAGCCAAAATCAAGAGTCAGATGCTTAACCAACTGAGCCTCCCAGGTGCCCCTGGAGAAAGTCTTTAAAGCCCATCCATTACCCAAAACTCCTGTCTGGAAAGAAAGGATCAAAAAGGTTTTACAGATGATGAAAATGTTCCAGAATTACAGGTGTATCTCATTGTATTGCACTTTACTTTATTACACTTATTGGGTTTTTTACAAATTGAAGGTTTGTGGCAAGACTTTGTGCAGAGCAAGACTATTGGTGCCATTTTCCCAATAGCATTTGCTTACTTCATGTCTTGTGTCATATTTTGGTTTTTCTCACAATAGTTCAAACTTTTTCATTAATATTATACTTGAATTCTGCCATCTCATGATACAACAATAATGGATGAGGAATTTCTTCTCATGGATGAGCAAAGTGGTTTCGTGAAATGGAATGTACTCCTGGTGAAGATGTTGTGAAGCTTGTTGAAATGACAACAAAGGACTTAGAATATTACATCACGTTTGTTGATAAAGCACTGGAAGGGTTTGAAAGAAGTTCTACTCTGAATATAAAATGCTATCAAACAGCATTGCCTGCTACAGAGAAATCATTTATGAAATGGAGAGTCATTTGATGAAACAAACTTAATTGTTGTCTTATTTTAAGAAATTGCTACAGCCACCTCAACCTTCAACATCTACCACCCTGATCAGTCAGCAGCCATCAACATCAAAGCAAGACACTCCACCAGCAAAAAGACTACAATTTGCTGAAAGCCCTGATGATGCTTAGCACTTAAAAATTTTTTTTTTAATGTTTATTTTTGAGAGAGAGATAGAGAGAGACAAAGTACAAGTGGGAGAGGAGCAAAGAGAGAGACACACACAGAATCCGAAGCAGGCTCCAGGCTCTGAGCTGTCAGCACAGAGCCTGATGCAGGGCTCTAACTCACAAACTGGGAGACCATTACCTGAGCTGAAGTTGGATGCTCAATCAACTGAGCTACCCAGGCATCCCAGTGCTTAGCACTTTTTAGCAATAAAGTATTTTTAATTAAAGTTATGTGCTTTATTTTTTTTAGACATAATACTATTGCACACTGAATATAGTATAGTGTAAACATAACTTTTATATGCACTGGGAAACCAACAAATTCATTTGACTCACTTTACTGTGATATTTGTTTCAATGTGTTGGTGTGGAACCAAACCCACAATATCTTTGAGATATGCCTGTAGATAGTGGTGATGATTGTATAATTTTATAAATATACTAAAGACCCCTGGATTATTTACTTTGAAAAGGTGGATTCTATGGTATGTAAGTTATATCTCAATTAAAAAATGATTTACACAGGATAGGCATAAAGATCAATGGAACAGAACTGGGAATCTCAAAATAAATCCTTATTTTTATAGCCAACTGATTTTTGGCAGTTGTTATTGGATTTAGGGCTCACTGGGTAATCCAGGATGATTATCCCCTAAGATCCTTAACTTAACGATATCTATGAAGACTTTTTTTTTTTTTTCCAAATAAGATTGTGTTCACAGGTTCTAGGGATTAGGATGTGGACATACATATCTTTTTTTGGGGGGGGGGTTACCATTCAACACAACACAAACCCCATTTTACAGATGATAAAACTGAGTAATTTACTAAAGCAACACAGCTGGAAATAGCAGAGCAGAGATGTGAATCCAGGCAGTTGGGCTCCAAAGCCCATGTTTTTAATCCCAGAGAAATGAAGGGACAAGACCAGATAAGACTTTTCCAGCTGCATGGTAAAGGATGGATGGGAGAGGAGAGACAGGTGGTGCATAGACAAATTAAGAGGTGATTATAACAATCCTAGGCAGACATTGAGGAAGGATTGGACTAAAACAGTGACAAATGAATGGAGAGAAGAGGAAGAGGCCCTATATCCCATTCTAGTAATTGGTTCTTTTTTTTTTCCCCCCACCCCATAATTGGTTCTTTCCTAGCCTTCCATGGGGTAGATTGTCCACATGGACTTCAGGCCATAAAACTTGTTTCCTTAGGGTCTGGATTATGCCTTTCCTTCCCACTGTGATGGAGATGGGATAGAGGGATGTCCTCAGAGATGCTGCTATGAAATCTCTTATCTCCCCACCCCTCCCTGTACACACATTTAAGTAAAACTGGGGAAAAGGAACTTCCAAAGGTGGTCTGGACTTTGGTAAGTGTCATAGATCAGGTATGTGTCTTGGGTACTTATCTGGACTTGGTTACATGTCTAGCTTTTGCCATAACAAAATACCACAGACTGGGTGGCTTACATAACAGAATTTTATTTCTCACATTCCAGGAGCCTGGAAATCCAAGATCTACTGGAGACCCTGGAGAGTCAATGGTGTAAATTCCAGTCCATGTCCAAGTATGAAGGCAGGAGAAGACCACTGTCCCACTCAAAGACAGTTAGGCAGAGGGAAAGAATTCTTTTTCACTCAAAATTTAATCTATTCAGAATTTCAACGGATTGAATGGGGCCTCCCCCATACTGGGGTGGGGGGACAATCTGCTTTATTCATTCTACTTATCCAAATGTTAATCTTAGAAATAACCTCAGAGACACACCTAGAAATAACATTTAACCAAATATCTGGATACCCTATGGCCCAGTAAAGTTTACACATAAAATTAACTATCACAAGTTAATATCTGTCTTAATTCAGGCTGCCATAACAAAATATCATAGAATAGGTAGCTTAAATAAGAGAAATCTATTTTCTCACAGTTCTGGAGGCTGGAAGTCTGATATTAGGGTGATATTGGGTTCTGGTGAGAACCTCTTCCTGGCTTGCAGATGGCAGCCTCATCACTGTGTCCTCACATGATGGGGAGAGAAAGCAAGTGCTCTGGTGTCTCTTTTTATAAAGGAACTCATCCCATCATGAGGGACCTTCATGACTTCATTTAAACCTAATCATCTCCCAAAGGCTCCATCTCCAAACGTCATCACATTGGAAGCTACAGCTTCAACATATGAATCTGGGGAGGACAATCCAGTCCATGAGAGTGGGGAGAGCTATCTTTTAGCAGGACTTCACTCTAAGCATCAATAGTTTCCTCAGACCAAAGCCTAAAGGCCAACTCCTAAAAATCTAGACCCTTCTTTCTTTCCAGAATTTAACTCCTGTGCTCAAATCCCCTATAATCACCCTCTGTTCCATCAGGTGACCTGAGGCTTGTACCAGTTGTTTGAGAAGTGAGACTGATGGCTACAGTCACAAAAGTAATGGATTTCGTTTAGCCAGTGAGGTTGATTGGTGAATCCTGACACTGTAGAATTAGGTATGGCCCAATAGAAAGAATTGGGGATCAGAATCCAACAGATGTGGGTTCACATTATGGTTCTGTCCCCTACTTGTTCTGAGAACTCTGCCAACCTACTTAACCCCTTTGAGCGCCTATGTTCTCATTTATGGAAAAGGAAAAATACTAATACCTATCTCAAGGGGCATATAGTGAGGATTCAAGAAGATCATGCCTCAAATGCTACCATTACAAGTCTAAGGACACCAAGGACAGAGGAGCATCATCATTACTAATGAAGTACTATTTTCATAGCTTATATTTATTCTGTATTTACTACACACTGGGTACTATGCTTAGAATTTTACATGTGTGATCTCATTTAGTTCTCCAATAAATGTATGAGGTAGGTTCTGGTGTTACCCTCATTTTACTGATGAAGAAACTGAGTCCAAGAAAGTTATGTAGATTGCCAAAGGCCCCTGAGCCTCAGCTCATTGGATCAGGATTGGATACCTGACCCAGGTTGAATCACTTAGATTCTCTCTCCCAGAAATTGCGAATTGGATTTCAGATGCTTGATACTCTCTGCTGGTCACTCAAAATGAAGACATGTGAACTTGGGAGCTACAGAGTAGTCATTAATGGTTAGGTATACACAAAGGCAGAAATTCTGTAGAGAGTGAAGCAGACACAAAGACAGAAACAGGAGAATGAGGCTGTGGAGAAAGAGAAGATGAGAGAGACTCTCTGGATTCCCCAGTTAGACTTCTTGCCTGTGTTAGTCATGACTAGGATGTAAATGATAGAAATCTGCCTCCTACTGGTTTAAATGGAAAATAATCAATCCATTGGCTCTAAGAATAACACTGACTTCAGGCATACCTTGATTCAATATGTTCAATATTGTCTGGAACCTGTCTCTGTTCTTTGATCTGCTTTCTTCTGTGTTAGTGTCAGCTTCAAGCAAGCTCTTTCCATGGTGGAAAGATGGCTGCCAGAAGCCCCAGGCACAGAACTAGTGCAGGGATTTCATCTTGCAGAGACTATCTCTTTCCCAAAAGTTCTAAGAAAGGACTCATCATTGAGTCATTGGCTGGCATTGCCCATCTCTGAGGCTAACACTATGTTCAAGGAGATGGAATGCATAATTGACCACATATGGTTCCAGGGGTTGGAGTCACTTAGACTCAAATCACATAGACTGAGAGGGGAAAAGTGGCTCCCCAAAGAAATACTCATCAGAGGAAGGGGGGCTGGAAATAGGGCAATAAATACAATAGGTGTTCATCACATGTTACTCTATTCTCATAATAAATTTCTTTCTTTTAGCCAGCTTAAAATGGTTTAGAGGAGAAATCTGTTGTGACTTAAAGAACCCTTGACAGAGATAGCCAGATTTCTACCATGTGGTTCCAGATATCCTGCCCTACCTTCTAATACCCTTCTTCACCCAGCCACCAGCCCCAAAGTCTTGTCCTACCTGCTCTCATACCTAATTGTAATCACAGATAAAGATTGCTACATTTTTTTAAAAGTAGGTTGGGGTGCCTGGATGGCTCAGTTGGTTAAGCATTTGACTTCGGCTTTGGTCATGATCTCACAATTTGTGGGTTCACGCCCATGTTGGGATCTGTGCTAACAGCTCAGATCTTGGAGCCTGCTTCAGATTCTGTGTCTCCCCGTATCTCTGCCCCTCCCCTGCTCTGTCTCTTTCTCTCTCAAAAATAAATAAACATTAAAAAAAATAATAAAAGTAGGCCTCACGCCCAATAGGGAGTGCAATGTGGAACTTGAACTCACCACCCTGAGAATAAGACTGGAGCTGAGATCAAGAGTAGGATGCTTAACCAACTGAGCCACTTAAGACTGCTACATTTTCCACTCCACCAGCCTGATGCAGACTAGCATCTTGAAGCCATGCTGAAGATGGCAGATTCTCAAGGTAGAAAGAACTTGGTTCTTAAAGAACCACCTATCGATCAGGAACATATATGTTGGAGTACATGTACACAAGAAATAATCTATTGTGTTAAACTGAGATTTGAGAGTTAGTGTGTTTCAACAGATACCATTACCTTAATTAAGAGAAAAATAAAGAAGGCTGGTTTAAGGACTTTAGACTTGACTTTCAAGACTGGTTAGCCTTACCATCAGGGGTCTTAGTTGCAAACAACAGAAACTGACTCTGGATTGTATAAGCAAGAAAGAAGTTGTGTAGGGATAGGACATGGTGTAGTTCACTGAATTTCCAGCAAGGCTAGGGATCCAGGATTGGGAAATGGACAGGACAGAAGGAAATTATATAGCCAGAATCACAGGCAAAATCAACCTTGGAACCAGACTGTTGGGAACACTGCCACTCTCACTGCTGGACATTGGACAGTCCAGGTTGCACAGCCTACACCTGCAGCCCTGGATACCTCTGCCACTTCCACCTCTAGAAATTGGGTGTTGGGGATGCTACTCTGTGTTTGTTTCTTTTCATCACCAACTCCAGATTCAAAATCCCAAAAGGGTACATCAACTTGGCCAAATCTAGGTCACATTCCCAGTCCTCTAGTTGCCAGAAAGTCTGAGACAGAGATTGTATCTGCACTTTTCAGCTTCTACATTAGGAGGCACTTTTGTCTTCTACCAACTGTTAGAGAGAAAGAGATTTCCCAAACTAGGAATGGTATCAACCAAATTGCCCCTCCCAAACTATGCAAATCCAAATCAACAGCAACAACAACTACTACTATCATTACTACTGCTGCTAAAACAAATGACCACTGAAGGGTTTTAAGCAGGGAAGTGGCATTATCAAATACATGTTAGAAAGATGCTTTTGTTGGCTAAATGTAGTTAGGATTTGGACTTCTTCCAATTCTTCCAGGCTGGGGGTAGGGAAACAAATGAGGAGCCTCTCAGAGTGTGTCTGTGGAAGAGCCACATCAGGCATCACCCGGGAGCTTGTTAGAAATGTAGAATCTGGGGTGCCTGGCTGGCTCAGTTAGTAGAGCATGCAACTCTTGATCTCAGGGTCAGGAGTTCAAGTACCACGTTGGGCATGGAGCCTACTTAAAAAAAAAGAAAGAAAGAAAGAAAGAAAGAAAGAAAGAAAGAAAGAAAGAAAGAAAAGAAATGCAGAATCCCCCTCCACTCCTGAGCTGGTCTAGTGCAGTGCTTTTCAAACTTTGAAGTGTATATGAATTACCAGGGATATTGGTGAAATGCAGATCCCGATTCTGTAGGTCTTGGTGGGGGAGCTGCAATTCTGCCTTTCCAACAAGTTCTCAATTGATGCCAATGCTGCTAGTCCAGGATGACATTTGAAGTAGCAAGGATCTAAGTCAGACAGGATGAGGGATTGACCTAGGTTACTGGCAGTGGGATGGTGAGGTTCCATCTCCTCTGAAGGAGATGGAATTGACAAGATTAGGCAAAGGTTCTGATATGTGGTAAAATCACGGATGTATTCTAAGTTTCTGGTTTGCATAACTAGGTGGCGTTATGCAAAGCGTTTGGGGATTTTTTTTTTTTCTGATCTACATTTCTTATAAAGAGCCTGCATTTACTTGTGCATTAAGGAGAGGGGAGACAAAAGAAATCAATGATGCTGTAAGCAGCCCAGGTAAGTAAGGAGGTATTTTAAAATATGATAAACATCTTTAACTTTTGATGAATAAAATATATACTTTTCTGTCTAATAGTTTCTTGGGCGTGATCCATGCTGAATTGCTACAAACTATTCAGCTGCTAGAATCCAACAATATTCCCACAAAGACTTAATAAAATATGATATTTTTTTCTTCCTTGTTAATTTAAGAACTAATCATGGTATAATGCTGACCAGGTGTGACATAGTGATTTCTCTTTAAAAATAGTTTCTAGGGAGCTGATGATGAAAACATAAGGGGGATAATGTACTTCTTTCAATACTGAACCCAATTAATTTCAGTGACTCATAAGTGCTAGGGTGAGAAATTAGATTATTAAAGCTACATTTGTTTAAGAAAGAAATAATTTTCCTTCTTCTCAATAGACTTGTAATTGTTTTAGACATAAATTGCTCTGTGAAGTTAGGTTGGAGAATTCAGTAAAACTAAAGGAAGGCTCATCCCCAAGCTTTATTGAAAGAATAGCCAACTATCTGGTTACAGGCTGCTGGCTGAGGTAGAATTGGTCATCCTGTAACACGAAGCAATGATGGTCATAGCTAATACTTACTGAGCCCTTCCATGCACCACACAGCTTGTTGAGTTTCTCACAGCACCCTGAGATACATACATTTATTTTATTTTATTTTTATTGAAGTATAATTGACATTTAACATTCTATTAGTTGTGGTGTCCAACATAATGGTGAACATTTGTATACACTGAGAAATGATCACCACAATAAGTCTAGTTTGTGTCTGTCACCATACAAAGTGACAAAATTTTTTTCCTATGATAAGAATTTTTAAGATTTCCTTTCTTAGCAACTTTCGAATTTGCAATACAGTGTTATTGACTATAGTCATCATGGTGTATGTTACATTCCCATGACTTATTTATTTTATACCTGGAAGTTTGTACCTCTTGATCCCCTTCACTCCTCTAATCTCCCCTCCCCTCTGGCAATCACCAGCTACTCTCTGTAACTGTGAATTTTGTTCTGTTTGTTTTGTTTTTAGTATATGTGCTGCTGAAGTGAGCACTGTTTGTTTTGTTTTTAAAAATGTCACATATAAGTTAAATCATACAGTATTTGTCTTTCTCCATCTGACTTATTTCACTTAGCATAATACTGAGGTAGGCACTTTTAATTCCCATTCTATAGATGGAGAAAATAAGGCTTAGTGAGGGTCACTGGCTTGTCAAATTCTCTCAGATGGTAGGCGACAGACCCTCATCCAGGTTTGACTGCTTGCAGAGCTATGACCCTTAAAAACCTACCCCTGAATTCTAGAATGTTAAGCAAGAGAATATAAGGTACATCTTCTAAGGTTTACATATGAGGAAAGCAAAGTTCAGGTAATTCCTGGTTCAGTGTGGTTTCTGATGATGCACCACACTGCCTTTTACTGAAACTGACCAAATCTATAAAGTTAGTGAAATGGATCTGATTCTAATGCATATAAGTGGTTCCCTATTGGTATGACTTTGAGAGCCCTGGGAAGACTGTTTTCTCCAAGATATGCTTTCCCTCATTAGATGGTCTCTGAGGTTCTAACATTAAATATTAATTCCTCTAAGTTAGGCCATTATTTTTTTTTAATGTTTATTTATTTACTTTCATGTGAGAGAGAGGCAGGGAGAGAGGGAGACAGAATCCCAAGCAAACCCCATGCTATCAGCGCAGAGTCCAAGGTGGGGCTCAAACTCACAAACTGTGAGATCATGACCTGAGGAGAAACCGAGAGTCGGATGCTCAACTGATTGAGCCACCCAGGCGTTCTGTTAGGCCTTTCTTATACCCTTGTTAAAATGCAACTGCTCAAGCATGTCAGTGTGGATGTGTGCATACCCCTTCCTTGAGAGAGGTTTTAACTGGGGAGAAGGAACCAAGAGGGGCAACAGAGGCAGACTGAGATGAGTCTTGGGTCAAGAGAAAAGGAATAAGGAAAAAGATGAAAAACAGGGGGTCTGGGGACCTGAATGACAAATCTCTCAAATTAATTTGTTGAAGAACTGATGTGAAGAGGGGGAACTCTTAGGGTTAATGATACATGTTTGTTTTGAATAAAGATAGCATTAAGCAGATCTGATTCTCTCACTAAGATCACCTATAAAGACAATATAGATATGGAGCAGAGCTATAAAAAGCTTGGAGAAAAAGCCCTGAATTTGGCACTTCCTTATTTTCTGACCCTGAACAAGGCTTTCCACTCCACCTGGCTTTAGATATTTTTTAAAAAATTATTTAAAAATATTTATTTATTTTTGAGAGAGAGAGAGAGAAAGACAGAGCATGAGGGGGAGAGGGGCAGAGAGAGAGGGAGACACAGATTCCAAAGCAGGCTCCAGGCTCTGAGTTGTGAGCACAGACCCCGATGCGGGGCTTGAACTCACGAACCATGAGATCATGATCTGAGCTGAAGTCGGACGCCTAACCAACTGAGCCATCCAGGAGCCCCAGCTTTTTTTTTTTTTTTTTTTTTAAATGATTTGTGTGTTTTATTAGATAGATAGAGATAGAGTGTGTGTGTGAGCATGCTGGGGGGAGGAGCAGAGAGAGAGAGAAAGAGAGAAAGAGAGAGGGAGAATCTCAAGCAGGCTCCATATTCCCAATGTGGGGCTCAATCCCACAACCCTGGGATCATGACCTGAGTGAGATCAGGAGTCAGATGCTCAACCAACTGAGCCACCCAGGTGCCCCTCCCAGCTTCAACTTTTAACATGAGTTGCTGTCAGGTGGGGGCAAGAGAGGAAGGGCCATAACTGATAATTGATGTGGCTGCTGGGTAGATGATATTTTTGAAACACCCTGAATCTATTCTAGGATTAAATCCTCCTAGAGCCTATCTATGCAGGACATGCTTCAAATAAGGCTGACACTGAGCATCCTTAGAGAGACTTCTCACTTCCCAGCAGCTTCTGTGGTTCACATTCCTCTCCTGTTAGGGATAATTAGTGGAATAGCCTCAGTTGTCCTTCTTAGCATTCTTGTTTGGCCAGAGAAGTCTCTGGCACATTCCTTTTCCTAGAGGAGTCCTTTGTCACCTCTGACTGAAGCAGGAGAAACAGTTTACATAATGGTGTTCGCACTGATGCTTCAAACTAATTTTTTCTCCAATTACCACATTTTCTGACAGCTAGTTTAGAAGTTGTTACCAATTTTTTTTTTAAGCTGGAGAGCTTTCAATTATAGACCTAAGTTTATCAGAACATAACTCTAAAGAATAGAGCTTCAGATTTTAAAACAGAGATAATGAGAGATATTTCACCAATGACACAGATTTAGGGAAGAAGGTGATTCCTCCTCCGAGGAATCTTAGTGAAAGATATTAATGTTTGGGAATTTCCTCAATTAATCTCATAGGTGAAATCCTTCATAAAGCAGCTTATCTTGGATTGTGGCTCAGCTTGGCACAAACCTATCTGTGTGATAAACTTACGTGACAGACCTATGGACACAGCTGATCAAAAAGGAAAGCCTGATAAAGCAGGCAAGGCCCTGACCACTAGCAGGCATTTATGTAGATGTTTTTGTGAAACCCAGGGTTTGACATAATCCCTCAAACCATGGATATAGTTGTCCCCTGTTGTTACATGGCCATGATGGGAAAGAACTATGAGTTGATTAAAATAAAAACTGGAGATAAACAGTCTTCTGCTATGAAAAAATATGAGTACTTTTAGCTTCAAGAGTCAGAAGTGCCTGGGTTAGAATCCTTGCTTTGCTGCTAACTAGCTAAGCGACTCCAGAGCAAGACCCTACACTTCTCTGAGCTTCAGAATCGTCTTGTGTTTGGTGGGATGGTGTACAGAGGGACGGGACACAAGGATGCAATGAAAGTGCTAAACACAGGGCCTAGAGAATGATAAGATCTCCATGCTTCGGTGAAGGGTAGCTTTAAGACCATTTCCTGGTATCTACCCCCAATCTCATTCCCGATTTTAATTTAGCTTCTCCTATCCCATGTGGTCATGCCACTCTGGTCATACCTCAGCCCACTTCTTAGACTCTACACACCAGAAAAGTAAATAAAGGGGTCATTGATGCAGTGTAGATAGATTGAGGGCATCATGCAGATCTTAAATGGCTCTACTGGCTCCCCATTGCCTCAGAATCAAATTAATTCTCCTTGGCAAGGGAGGCAGGATTGTGATAAAGGGCCCTGCCTCTGGAATTAGCTGGATTTGAATCCCAGGTCTGCCCCATCCTTCCCGTTTGACTTTGGTGAAGTCACTCCACTTTCTGAACATGAATATTTTCAGTGGTAAAAATAAAAAAAAAGGGATTATAATAGTGCCAATTTCATAAGATTGTTGAAAAGATTATATGAGATAATTAATGCATGTGAAGTTTTTAGCATGAACCTGGCACACATCAGTCACATAATTAGTGTTTTCTATTGTTGTTACTATTTATTATCATTATCATTATTTCATATTGTTAATTTTTAAATTTAATTTTACTATTATTTATTACCACTTGGTTTCAACTTGCTTGTCAGCCTTATTTCCCTCCAGCCATACTTCATACAACACCATGCTTCAGCCACTTTGAAATACCACTAAAAAATGAACTGAACAGTATAACGAATAGAGTTAATAATACTGTACTACATACTTGCAAATTCTAAAAGAGTAGATTATTAAATGTTCCACCACAAAAAATAAATGGTAATTATGTGATGCGATGCTGGTGTTAGCTAATGCTATGATGATAATAATTTTGCAATATTTGAGTGTATCCAATCAACATGTTGCTTAAACTCACACAGTGTCATATGTCAATTACACCTTTGTAAAGCAGGGGGAAAAAAAACTTAAAAAAAAAAACCCAATGCATTGAGCTCCTACTATATTCCAGGCCATTTCTAAGTGTGGATACTCACTCAAAAATTCAACTCTGTTTTTTAAGACATGGGAACTTATGGTGTAGTTAAAGTCTGTTTGCTATTTCTAAAAGTTTCTCATACTTTTATGTCATCATCTCTGTGTAGATGCCCTTTCTGCTGCCTAGCAAGACCTTTCTTCCTTCTCTCATTGGTGGTCTTATTTATCCCTTAAAAGCCAGCTTGACTGTAAAATAGTTCCTGATATCTTACGGCAGAATTGAATGTTCTCTGCTCTTTGATGCCATAGCACCTTGCATATAATTCTATTATACTAGTTATTGTATTGGGATGTTTATATGACTATTCCTGCTGCTAGAGCAGGAGCTAATTGAAATCAGGGGCCTCTGTCTCATTCATCCAACGATTATTTATTAAGCCTTCTGTGCCTGGTACCACTACACATGCTCAGACATCAGAGATATAATGCACGTTCCTGCTCTTAAAGAATTCATAGTTTAGTAAAGAAGCAGTCATTTATCCATAAAATTCAATTCAAATTGATGATTGTTATAGGGCATACTCACATCAGTCTCATTTGTCTGGACATTCCTTGTCTGTAGGCCCTGTGAGTTGGCTTGATTTGAAGCCTATCACCAGAAACATTTCCCCCTTAAAGATTGGCTTCCATGCTGAAATTTCACCATTTAAGTTTGTCTACTCTAGGTCTGTATTAGTCAGGATTCTTTTGGTTGCAAGTGACAGAAACCCAACTGAAACTAGTGTAAGCCAAAAGAGGAACTTATTGGCTCACCACGGAAAAGGTGAACAGCCAAATTATGTGAAAAAGCAGGGAAATCTGGATTTCAGGAAGAAGTGCCATCAGAGGCTCAGAACCAGGATTATCTTTATATCCCTTTTCTCAGTTGTGTTGATGTCATTCTTAATGCCAACCAGCTTTCTCTCTGCATGGTGGTGCTGGAGGCTATGTAAATACACCACTCAGATCTCCTTGAGGTGATCAGGAGCATGAGCCTGAGACACTTGAGAGAGGTCACTGACCAAAGGTCCCAGCTGCTGAAATTCATTGCTTCTATTTGCCCTGAGGTTATGATCTCCTTGGGTTGTTCCATGGGAGTGACTGACTGAGTGTGTCAGGCTTCTCCTGGGAAGACCAGAACCCCTTGATGATTGATTTTGGCTTGAGGACTCCCCAACAGCCTTGTCAAACCTTCCTTGGACTGGTTGGTAGTCTTGGAAGCTAATTTCCTCTGTCACTTGGAGTCAGACTTGCATTATAGTCTAATGATTCTCTCCACCTTCCTGGCTTCCTTTCCATTTTCTCTTACTGTGATTGACCCAATAAAATCCGCGTGCATTTAATCCTGTTTTAGTGTCTGCTTCCCAGAGTACTGGAGTAATAGACTCCTTCAAGAGAGTTTACCATGAGAGCAGAATTGACTGAAGAGCCTGGCTCACTCTTGTGGATGCACAACAGCATTTTGCTGAGGCCACGCTTTTCCCAGACTATTTCCAGCCAATAAATGAGCATGGTGGCAGGGGAGGGGGGTGCAGGCTAATGCTAGTCCATGTCTCTAATGGGAAATTTTGGCTTGACAACTCCCCATAGGCCTGGCCAAGCTTTCTAAGAACTGTGCTTAGAACTGAGACTCTTCCTAACCAATCTTCCTTCCTTCCCTCTCTCCTTTCATAGGCGTCAGTCCTGCATTGCAGTCTGAGCCTCCCCCTGCCCTACTCCTGCTCCCTCCCTTTTATACTTCACAGGTGTTTCTTTAAGAAATCTCTTCCATGGGGTGCCTAGGTGGCTGTTAGTTAAGCATCTGATTCTTGATTTTGGCTCAGGTCATGATCTCACTGTTGTGAGATTGTATCAGGACCCCACATAGGGGTTCGAACCCCATATCATTCTCTGCATTATGCAGAGATTGGGATTCTTTCTCTCCCTCTCTCTCTACCCCTCCCCAACTCAAGCTCATGCTCTCTCTCAAAATAAATAAATAAACTTTAAAAAAATTTTAAAAGGGGCATCTGGGTGGCTCAGTCAGTTAGGCGTCCGATTTAAGCTCAGGTCATGATCTCACAACTTGTGAGTTCCAGCCCTGCATTGGACTCTGTGCTGACAGCTCAGAGCCTGGAATCTGCTTTGGATTCTGTGTCTCCCTCTCTCTCTGCCCCTCCCCCACTCACTCTCTGTCTCTTTCTCTCTCAAAAATAAATAAACATTAAAAGACTTTTTTTAATTAAAAAAAAAAAAGAAAGAAAGAAATCTCTTCCATGTCTAATCCCATCCCAGTTAACTGCTTTTCAGAAGACCTGAACTAGCACAGGTGGCAAAAAGGGATTTGAATAGGTCTTGCATTTTTGCCCTACATTTACCACTACCATCAAGACCAGTAATTATTCTTTAATCTATTTGTTAAAAAAAAAACACAAAAAACAAAAAAAAAAACTCCCAGAGAAAGACTCTGGGTGGGGTTGGCCTGCGTCAGGTGAACCAATCAACTGTAGTCAAGAAAGTGAATCATGTGAAACATGGCAGCCATGTGGATGGAGTTTGGGAGAAAGGACCCAAGAAAAGGTTGGGGAAGAGGATGCAATACAGATGCAATTAAAATTTTCCACAGGGTCTTGGAGGCATTGCAGGTTTTCAGAACTTCTTGGAAAATCCATGATAAAAGGGGAGTTAGATTCATTCTTAAACCTTATCAGCTGGTGTCTGGAGGGTACCAATGATGGTGAACTGAGAATAAAGCACTATGAATAGTACCCAGGGGAGAAAAGCAGCATCAAGCCTGGGCAGGAACTCTGTGATGGGAGTCGGAATGCACTTGTATCTTCCTAGTAAGAACACTTGTATCTTCTTACCAATTCTGTTAGGGGCCAGCCTTATCTGAGTCCCCCTCAGTGGAGGAACAACATATAGTCCTTAACTACTATAATGGTTATGCAAATCTAAAATTGTTCAGGAGCTCTAAGATCCAAAGTCCAGTGGAGAGACAAGATACAAAAACCCAGAAGGGGCCAGAGGCAAGGATCAAAGTCTGGGAACGGAGCCAGGAGTTTGGACCCAAGAGGGAGATTGTTTGGGTAGGCAGATCAGATAGCAATGGAAATCGACTGGCCTTGAAGGATTGCTTAAGGTATCAACTACCATTTATAGCTTGCTTTTAAGGTCTGGCAGGAATGTGATGTGTGGGTGGGATGGTTTCATTGAAAGGTCCAGCGGTGGAACAGTCATGGCACAGTGCAAAATGTGTACACTGAACCCTTAATGTGAGCCCAATTGAGCCATAATTATAGATTTGTATATTTGGAGCCTTAATGGAATTTTCCAGGAGAATTCAGGGCCAGAGAGCCCTGTGCAAATCAACAGAAATCTGGAATTCCTGGGTATCAGAGACTTTGGGAAAGAGAATAACAGCAGAAGAGGATTTGAGGTATTTGTTTTGTATAGATCTTCTGAGATAAAAGGGGATGACTTTGTGACAGCAAAATGCAGAATAGATCCCCAGGTGTTAAGCTTGGGAAATCAGAGGTCTAGAACCCTGTGCTTATCCTGCACAGCCACTAAGCTGTCAAACGCACTCTCTTCCAGGTATATGCAAGGTGCCCTTCATGCATTTACTATATGCCAGACAATGTCCTAGCATTTTTCTTTTTTTGTCTTTTTTGGGAAAAAGAGAAAATGCGCATGCTCATGCCTGCATGCACACAAGTGGGGAAGAGGCAGAGGGAGAAGGAGGGCAAGAATCTTTAAGGGAATGACCCCTTTCATTCCCCTCAGGAGGGTGAACTTGCCGGAAACAATGCGTTCTTTGCTAATACTTTCTTATTTCTGCCCTCTTTCTGTTGAGCATGGAACCTGACACAGCGCTTGATCTCACAACCATGAGATCATGAACTGAGCTGAAATCAAGAGTTGGACACTTAACCGACTGAGCCACCAGGCGCCCCTGTCATAGCATTTTTCATGCATCATTTCTTTGAATCTTAGAAAAACCCCAAGAGGTAATTACTATAATTGTTCCCATTTCACAGATGAGAAAATTGAGGGTCATAGAATGAAGTCAATTGCTGAAGTCACACAGCTAACAGAAAGTAGATCTGCAGCTTGAACACCAAAGACTGTGTAATTGGTCACCTCACTAAGCTCCCCCACCCTGCTTTTAACTCCCTTAGTTACCAACTTTAGTTGTTTTTGCATGTACTCCTTTGATGCTGATAGTTACCCCTTCAGCTAGTACTCAGGGTCATACTGATTATTATTAAAACATAACTTTTTGTTTGTTTTTTTTTAACTTGAAATTTTTTTGAAAACGAGGTAATATACAGGAAAATGGTATAAAATTTAGAGATACAAAAGACCATACGGTTATTTCCCCATCACCCAGTTATCTTATTAAGCATGTTAAAAAGAAGACAGCAGGTCCAAAATGGAGTCACTTGTACTAGACTCCACATCAGCATTGTTTGTTCCTTAAACAATATGGGAGTTCCTCAAAAGGTTAAAAAAAGGACCTTCCCTACAATCCAGCAATCTTACTACTAGGTATTTACCCAAAGAATAAAAAAATAGTAATTCAGAGGGATACATGCACCCTAATCTTTATAGCAGCATTGTCTATAATAGCCAGATTATGGAAACAGCCCAAGTGCCCATTGATTGATGAAAGGATAAAGAATATGTGATATATGTATGTGTGTATATATATATATATATATACACACACGTGTGTGTGTGTGATATATGCCATACACA
This sequence comes from Panthera uncia, assembly GCF_023721935.1. Taxonomy (NCBI): domain Eukaryota; kingdom Metazoa; phylum Chordata; class Mammalia; order Carnivora; family Felidae; genus Panthera; species Panthera uncia. Next base: position 51,236,370 of record NC_064816.1, read on the forward strand.
CACACACACACACACACACACACACACACACTGGAATATTACTCAGCCTTAAAAAGAATGAAATCTTGCCTTTTGCAACAACATGGATGGAGCTAGAGAGTATTATGTTAAGTGAAAAAATCGGTCAGAGAAAGATAAATACCATATGATTTCACTCATATGTGGAATTTAAGAGACAAAACAAATGGGCAAAGGGACAAAAAAAGGAGGGGGCGCAAACCAAGAAACAGATTCTTAACTATGGAGAACAAACTGACGGTTACCAGAGGGGAGGTGGGGTGGGATGGGTTAAATAGGCGATGGGGATTAAGGAGAGCATTGTTGTGATGAGCACCAGGTGTTGTATGGAAGTGTTGAATCCGTCTATTGTACACCTAAAACTAATATTACACTGTATATTAACTAAATGGAATTTAAATAAAAACTTTAAAAACTTTTCCGTTTCTACAGTTCAGCAGATCTCCTTTCTATTGCTCAATAGGATGCTGCCTGATTCATGAATCATTGAATAAAGCCAATTTGATCTTGAAATTTACTCAGCTGAATTTTTGTTGTTTAAAATGCATGAGGTTTAGAGGTCATTTGTATTTTCTTTCTTTCATGTCTATTACCTATTTTGCTATAGAATTGTTTTTTTTTTTTCCTTACTGATATGTGGAAGCTTTTATTATAAGGGAATTAGTTCTATGCCTGTGGTATGAATTGCCAGTATTTTTCCCAGTTTGTCTTTTTGCCTTTTGAATATATGAAGGTTTTTTCCATGGAGAAATGTTTGGCAGTCTAATTTATCAATTTTTAAAAATTTTATGACTGGGATATGTCATTCTTAGGTTATTCCTTAGTCCAAGATTATAAAACAAAATACCCTGTGTTTTCCTCTATTATTGTTTTGGCTTTGATCCATCTGAAAAATTTTTGATGTAATGTGTGAGATATGGATCCAATTTAAATTGATAAGTTTCAAGTTATTCCAACAATGTTTATTGAGTAATCTTGTTCCCCACTGCTTTGAAATGCCACATTTATTCTATGCTAGATTTCTGGATATATTTAGCTTTATTTCTGAGTTGTCTATTTATTGATTGTTTAAATCACTGCAGCTCAATATCATGTTTTAATATGTAGTAGAGCCGGCCACTCTCTTTCTTCTCTTCCTTTTCAGAATTCACCTAGCTTCTGCTTGTTTCTTTTCTTTTCAAAGATTTTATTTTTAAGTAATCTCTATACCCAACGTGGGGCCCAAACTAACAACTCTGAAATCAAGAGTCGCCTGCTCTCCTAACTGAGCCAGCCAGGCACCCCTCTGCTTGATTATTTTCTATATGAATTTCAGAGTTGGTTTGTCTAGTTCCCCCAAGAAACCTGTCAGTATCTTTTCTACTGGAATTGCATTAAATTTAGGGAGAAATGACATCTTTATGACGTTGAGTCTTCCTACCCAAGAAAAAGACATAGCTTTTTTTAAGTGTTCTTTGGTATCCCTTAGTAACATTATTTTTTCTTTTTTTTTTTTAATTTTTTTTATGTTTATTCATTTTTGAAACAGAGAAAGACAGAGCACAAGCAGGGGTGGGGCGGAGAGAGAGGGGGACACAGAATCCGAAGCAGGCTCCAGGCTCTGAGCTGTCAGCACAGAGCCCGATGCGGGGCTCAAACTCACGAACGGTGAGCTCATGACCTGAGCCGAAGCCAGATGCTCAACCGACTGAGCCACCCAGGCACCCCAACATTAATTTTTTTCAAATAGAATTTGAATACATCTTTTTAACTTTACTGATGGATAACTTATCTTTTTATTGCTATATAAGTATTTGTTCTTTCCTCCATGTACTCTAACTGGATGTTCTTTTGGCAACAATTTAAGATCTCCATGGTGGCAGTATTGCCTCACAGTATCTTGAGAAACATCATATCTGATTTGATTTGGGTTCCAGTTCCTGCTGCCAGCTTGCAGGCAAGACCTAGACCCTCTGAGGGTTCTGGCCCAGGGAATGCCCTGTCCATACACCTTAAGCTCTTCTAGAGTGGGTGCCATGGATACTAAAACAGGTTGATGGTGTTATATGTGTTATAAACAACTACAAATCTGTATGAATTGAATGCCTTTTCATGCACTGTAAGGTGTCTGTCCACCCCAGGGCAAAAGATGGGAAACTAAAGCTTATGTTGCTTCAAGATGAGACTCTTTAGATGGATTTTTCTTTGGTGTCCTGTAACTGCTCACCTTGAGGAAATTGATGTAGCATTCAGTATTACACTTTCTAAAGATGTAGTATGATTTTCTCCTCAAATCACAAAAGACAATAGGGAATCAGGTATGCTACCAGAAAAATGGATTATTGAGCTGGCATTGGAATTTGTCAATGTTCATTAGCATTCTCAATCAGCATTAATATATAATGAGCACCTACTATTTATGTGCCATTCTGTGCTAGGAGCTCTGGACACAGAAGTGAATAAAGTCACAATTCCTTTCCTTAGAGGAGTCCACAGTCAAGTGGGGATAATAGGTAGAAACTCACTATAATGCACTAGATTAAATATTCTATAGAGTTAAGATCAACATGTTCTGGGAATGCAGAGAAGGGGTTGTGAAATTAATTTGGTATTAGCAGTATTGGCTTTTGAGTCGGGCCTTGAAAGATAAGAAGCAGTTAGCTAGTTTGACAAGGGTAGCAGGTGGTACTAGTAACCTGTAACTCTCTATTTAAATGCTAGCTTTGGTGAAGAGATATGCCTGCTCTTGTAGAAGGCAGGCTGCTGGGGGAGCTAATGCTCCCAGGAGCAGTACTCAACCAGTTTTGAATGGGATCTGACCGATAATTGCCCTAGTTTTCTCACCCCTTGAGTGGGATAACTCCAAGATATGCTTTACAATATCTACCAGGGTTGCTGAGTAGGATTGGGCCCCAGCCACCCAAAGTGATAATGCTTTTCCCTGATTTCTTCCTTTCCTGGTCTCACTTGTCCGTGTCCCCACTGGGGCTTCCTGGGAATCATCTCTGAACAAACTATTTGCACTCAAATCCTAGTTTCAGGGTCTGCTTCTGGGAAACTGACCCAACAGAGCAAAGCACAGAGTGCATTACCAGAAGAGGGAAGAACATCAGCAAAGGCACATACATATGACAACTTGCCTTCTTTTGGGCCCAGAAAGCAGTTGCAGATGGTTGCAGACCAGTTCAAGGAAGGCTAGGAAATGAGCTGAAAAAGCAGCATGGAGAATCACAAATGCCTGGCTACCAAGTGGCATTTATCCTCTTGTGAAGGAAGGACGATATGATCAGAATGGGATTTTTTAGAAGTCCCTCGGATGATTTGGTGGCGGGTAAGGGCACTGTCTGGGGAGGAGGGAGACTGAAGACCTTCATCTCCTCCTTCCTAATATTTTTGGCCAAGGCTTGGGACTCCAAGCTCCAGCTCTGTAGTGCTATCTATAGGGCTCAGGCCCTCACCTGGGAGCGCCTCCCGCCTTCCTACTGATTGGTTGCTGCCTTCATCACTGGCCAGACCAGGCCAAGGAGTTGCGGGGGGGTGCAGCCGCTGTCTCCGGAGGTGGGCGGAGCTCTTTCAACAGCCGGTGCTGTTGCCAGGCCCTGGCGGCTGTCTATCCCCAGCGCCTGCACAGACTGAATTTTCCTTTCTGCAGCTGCGCTTTCGCGCTCACCACTTGCCTGTCTCCACTCTCCATGTGGGGCTCATCTGAAGCTTCCTATTCAGTCATTGATATTCTCATCCTGTTGTTGGCTTCTGTCAATGGGCGAATTGGGAGGCTTTTGCATAAAGGCTGGGGAAGGACCAGGTGCTTTTCCTGTCTGCCTGGATACTGAGGGGTGTTTTGTTTTGTTTTGTTTTGTTTTTTGAGCAGGTGTCATAAGCAGTCTTTGGCCTTGTTTTCTTTTCGTTCTGCCTTTTATTCTTTCATCTTTCTTCTGCCTTTCCTTCCTCCTGCCAGGCCTTGGATGAAGCATTCTGGATTCAGAGATGATTTAGTTGAAATCTCTGCCACCAGAAAGATCTGTTTAATGAAGGAAACAGAACATGATCCAATAATTACAATACCATTTGCTGAGTTCTACAATTGAGTTATTTATGTACTTTACTATATTTTTAAATGTTTGTTTATTTATTTATTTATTTATTTATTTTGAGAGAGAGAGAGAGAGAGAGAGAAAGAGAGGGGAGGGAAGGGCAGAGAGAGAAGAGAGAGAGAATAGCAAGCAGGCTCCATGCTGTTGGTGCGGAGCTCAACACAGGGCTTGATCCCACCAACTGTGAGATCATGGGTTAGGGCATGGAGGAGGGAGGCATAGTCAGGGAAGGCTTCACAGAGGCAGTGGTGCCTGAACTGCATTTGGAAGGATTGGTTATAGTCATGAGCACCTGCTAACTGCCAGGCACCATGCTAGGCCCTTTTAGCTCGAGTCCTCATGACAACATTATGAGGTAGATAGTCCTACTATACAGAAGAAGAAAACCTCAGGGATATTAGATAAATTAGCTGAGATCATAAATCTGTAAATGGTACTGTCAGGATTCCAAAATAGCTCTACTTTCTGCAAAGCTTGTGGTTGTCCCATTGCACCATGCTGCAAAGCATGGGGAAGGGTGTCTCAAGTGGAGGGAACAGCTTGGGCAAAGGCTTGGAAGCACAATAGAGATGACATATGGGGTAATTTTTTGGAACCCTTGGCTGCCATGCTCACTAGTCCCCAGCACTTTCCAAAGTGCTCACTGTGGCTTGTAGGAAAAGCAAGTGGCAAGTAAATGTTTAAGTCTTTCTCTTAAAATTGTGAAATAGAGTTTCAATATCAGCTCTTTTGTGACAGGCTGTGTGACCTTGGAGAAGTCTTTTCCCCTCTTGGAGCCTCTGTTTCCTTATTTAAGTGAGAGTATGTATCCTACCTTGTAGAGCTGTAAGAATTCAAGGCAATGTGTGAACCGATCATTACTATCGATCTGTTCAAGGTGACTTTAGGATAACCAGGACTGGCTCCTGATGGAGGGGTTGGCTGAATCATCAGGCAGAGGGACTTTTAGATAATTGGATGGGGGAATGCCTTCCATCCTCCAAGAAATGAAAATGCTGGCAGAAAGCCTACTGCTAGCCTGCTTCAAATGGACCAGATGCTATTTTGGAGATGAGAAAAGACATTCTCTTGACACTGGCAGTGTAGGAAGATAAAAACCAAGAAATAGGAAAACTGACCCACTCCTGATCAGGAACAAGGGACAGGCAAGCCAGACAGGTGTCTTCAGCTATCCAGAGGGCCTCCAGCCCTGGCAGAGTCCTGCAGACCCTGGGACTTAGGGGAGGGGACGAAGAGAAAGTGCTGATGGGCTTTCAGGCTGAATCACACTCATTAAAACAACAGTCAAGCATTCGACCTTGGACTATGACTCTGTTTTTCTCAGATCCCTGGAGCTGGCTGTTTTCGAGAGAAGAAATGGGGCCATCTGCTCAGAGCTGGTCCTGGCACTAAGGAACTTTTCCCCAGGGACAGCTGTGCAGGAACTCATACAATGCGGTGTCAAGGGTGGGGGTGGGAGAAATGTACTCTCAATGTGTAGACACTTACATTAAGAAGTCATGCTGGGGCACCTAGGTAGCTCATTCGGTTCAGCATCTGACTCTTGATTTCAGCTCAGGACATGATCCCAGGGTGGTGGGATCGAATACTACATAGGGCTCCGTGCTGAGTGTGGAGCCTGCTTAAGATTTTTTTTTTCTCTCTCTCTCCCTCCGTCTGCCCCTTTGTCCCACGCTCTCTCTCTCTCTTAAAAAAAAAAAGAAAGAAAGAAAGAAAGAAAGAAAGAATGCCATTGATTATTTATGCCACTTCACCAATAAAGAAGTGGATGTCTTTTTCTTTTCTTTTTCACACAAATCCTCAGATTCCAAGCAGAGATATTATAACCATACCTTCAAAATAAATCTTCACTTAAGAATATCATAGACTTTGAGCCTATGAATCTCTCCTGACCTCGTCCTTTTACACCTGAGGAAACTGAGACTCAAAATGAAATTGACTTCAGAATATTACATAGCTATTAAGTTATTAAGTGGTGAACGAGGGATTCAAATATTTGTCTCCAATTCAGAACATATGTTTCATTATATTTCCCTCTTTAAAATAATTGCTGTCATGAATATGTGCCAGAAATTGTTTTGAGCACTGTTCATACATGATCTCACTTAATTTTCTTCAGAAACTCTGCAAAGAGTGATTAACCCCACTTTACAGATAAATAAATTGAGTCTCATTAAATAAATTGCATGAGATTGCTTTGCTAATAAGCAGCTGAGGCAGAGGATAAACCCACAGGGGGTTGACACTAAAAATCTAATTGGTTCACAATCTAAGAGTATTCAAAAGATTATAAACACAACAGCTCATTCACTGGCATCTTGTAAATATCTCTTCCTACTACCTGGCAGGAGCCTCCTTGAAGAGGAACTGTACCAAGTAGAGACAGGGTGTTGTCTTCTACACCCACTCAGCACAGAAAGCTCAGTGTTATCCCTGGGGTGGGTTGAATGCTAAGTGGAAAGGATGCTCTTTCACTTATCCATGAAGTGGTGTGAGGAAGCTACTAGAAAACAACCTCTGATGAATCCTCTGAGTTTCTCAGGCGGGGGAGACTGACTCTGTGCTGCTCCTCTGTGCATGACAGTAATGTTCCTCTATCACCATAGCAACAAACAATACACCGGCATCCCACAAGAGGCCGGAGCTGCTCTGTGGGGAGTTGTGGTCCAAGCTGGGTGGGAGTGGGAGTAGGGTGTATGGGGGAAGGGGTGTTTCACCAGCTTGATTCTTTCTGCTTGAAGCCAGCTTGTTCCTGAGGGCAGGAATGTTTATACAGGATGCCAAGCCTCCTATATCTGCAGGATTTGGGGCAAAGGGAGATGACAGGGAAGCTGAGAGCCCAGGAGGGCACATTATTTCTTCCATGGCTTCCAATGAAATGTACTTATTCGGCAAGCTGCTGATGAATGGCACCTTTCTAAGGGGCCTGCCAGAGTATTCTAATGGGGAATCTTATGGGCCTTGCAAACAACCAGACCTGCCTTCCATCTCCACAATTTTTTAATTCTAAGATTTCATGTTAGTTGGTATAACCTCTTTGAAGTCTAATTGCTTCAATGGCAAAAACGGGATATTTAACACCTCCCCTGAGAGAGATTAAATGAGATAACACATGAGCAGTTTCTGGCATGTGGTCAGCATCTAATCAGTTGTAGTCATTATTGTGTCCCCAATACTGTCAGAGAAATGGAGACTTGGCAAGGGGACCATCTCCGACTCCTTGAGGTCAGGGAAAGACTTGGACTTAGAAGTTTCCTGGGTGCCTCTGCTTCTCTCTCTTTCTCTCTCTGTCTTTCTTCCTAAAGCCATGCTCAGTGTTTGCTCCCCAGACTCAGCCCCTGTATTGCCTGGCTCAGCCTGGTGACATCAGATGCTTACTTCCCCCTGTGGGGCTCCACTCACAGAATCTCACAACACTAGACCTTGGGGATCACCCAGCTCAGGTCCCTCTCCCTCATTTTCCAGGTCAGGAAATGGAAGCCTGGAGGGAGAAGTGCATTGTTCAAGGTCACCCAGGGAGGTAGAAGCCATTAGTTGAAGGGATTGTTGCATTCATTTTAGCAGGTGTGATTAAGCCTGGGAGTAGCTGCAGAGGACCCACCTCATGCTTTTCATGAAATCTCTTAGGTGCGTGGCTTTAGGATAAGTGTGTGTGGGGAGAGTCCTTTTTTTGTAGTTTAGTTGTGCTGGTGAGTTCTGTGATTCCCCTGGCGTCAGGAATATTAATAGCTAACATTTGCACAGTGCTTTACAGCTTATAAGGTACACTCATATACTTGATCTTATTTAGCCTTGGTAGTAGTCCTTCCAGGTCATTATGATAATCACACCATTCTTTTACAGATGAGAAAACTGAGGCTGAAAGTGATTTGTTCAAAGTTACACAGTTACCGTGGGGTAGATTTAAGAATTAAACTTCTATTTGTGTGATTCCTAATTACAGCACACTGGCCCAGCTGACATGGCCACCTATGGAGAATGCAGTGTCAGGCACACAGCTGTTCTCTATCCACAGGTGGAGGAGGAAGGCATCCACAGGGCTGATGTCACGAAAGGCCCCTGAGTGAAGGTGACAAAGTCAATTCAGTTGGGTTCTCCAAATGACAGGTAACATACGTGTGGAAAGCAATATTGATGCCTTTTCTGGTAAAGCTTTTCACTTTCAAAGTGTTCTTATATTATCTCATGAGAGACCCAAGACACACCTGTCCCTCCCTGTTTACGTAAGAGGCCCAGAGAACTGAGCAACTTGTTGAAAATTGCAAAGCCAAGAGGCCCAGAGAACTGAGCAACTTGTTGAAAATTGCAAAGCCAAGTAGTGATGGGACCTATAGTTTCTGAATTTCAAATTCTTTCTACATCTCTTTAGGGCAGGGGGTCTGAATGGGGTCCCTTATCCTGAGACGTGAGCAAGGACCAAAGGTGGCATGTTCTAGCAAACTCCCTCATTTGAGAGAACACTGGACAACAAGTGTTTGGTCAGGTGGCTTGGTGTGTCAGCTTTTCCTTTAAGCTCTTTTTTTGAGCTCTGTCTGCCTTTCTCCCTGTGAGCATTCTTTGCTGCATTGTTGTTCAGGGGAAGAGAGAAATCAGAGAAGCGATAAAGCATTTAAATTCATTCCTGATTTTAGCAGGATTCTTTGATCTGCAGTCACCAGATGTGTGCCTGTGTTTACAACTCAATGGGAAGATAAAGATTATGCAAGGAAGAGCATTACACAGTCCTGGGCTTCTAAAACTAGTAGAGACCTCTGAAATTCTGACATTTGGCTTAGTCGGTCATTGAGTGATTCAGAAAGGTGGGGGAGGCCTTTCCACTGATTGCTCTGAGAGAAATGCCTTCTGCCTAGAGCTGGGAATGGCTGCTTGGTCTCAGAAGGAGATAGGGAGAAAAGGCCTAAATAGTGCCAGAATTGTATATTTTGTAGAATTTTCAAGGCCTGCTTCCCCTTCAATTCCAGAGAAAAGACAGGACATATGATAGACTGAAAGTGCTGTATTCTTCCTGCCCCTGGAATCTGGATCCACAGGTAAGGATAAGGGAAAGATTTTCATTATAGCTCATTAAAAACCCAAGCCCACTTACAAGCATGTGTCTTTGCATGCTGCACAGACACTTCTTGGCAAGGACTCAGAAGAGTATGGAGAATACTGGTTGAAGCAGATGTGATTTATAGTTGTGCCAACTAATCAAAATCTTCTGCTCATATACAACTGATTAATGACCACACATTCCCAATTATAAGAAAACAGTCTGTTTTTCCATAAGAATAATATCCTTATTTAAACCTACCAGAAAATAACAATAAATTCATGGAATATTTAATAAATATGTTTCAATGGTCTTGTGGGCCTACATTGTCTCAATGAAGCAATCTCAACCTAAGTAGTTCTTTGGGAACATTCTGGTTTCGCACCCAAGATTGGGACACTAATTGTGTGTTAGGTGTTATATCAGGCTTCATAGAACATTTTGAGTGGGACAGAAGACAGAATCCCTCACCTTGAGGTGATTGCCAGCTAAAAAGAAAGCTGGATAGACACTAACAACATGAACATACATACAAGTACAGCCTCTCAGAGCCTCCTTACAAATATTTAAGGGTATACTTTATGCCAGGTGCTATTCCAAGGCTTAAAGGCTATAGTGATAACACAGGTGGGGTCTTTGCCTTTGAGGAGTAGATCAATACATTTTCACCACATGCCTAGTCCAGCTTCTCTGTCTCTGCTTTTCCTGTCCTCTCTGTCTTGGTTGCCGTCTCCACCCTGTCCTGGGTATCTAAATTCCACCCATTTCACAATGCCTGAGCTGTACTTCCTCTGTGAAATCCTCTTACACCTCAAAGATCTCTTCTTCCTCTGGCTCTTTTAACACTCACTGCCTGCTCCACTTTCTGGTCATTCACAGACTGCCCTGCTATTGCTGGTTATGTGTTCACATGTTTATGAGCTGTCTTTTTAAGGGCATAACTTGGGTTTTATTCATTCTTGAATCTTGTTTACCTTTGAGTGCTTAGCATAATACCCTGTATGTATTAGGTACTCACAACATGTTTTTTAACTGGTTGATTTAAAAATATTATACATATACTACACCCCTAATGGTTAAGGGGAACTGCTTAGTGAAATATAAAAAAGATAACCCAATTTAAAAAGGGGGGGCGCCTGGGTGGCTCAGTTGGTTGAGCGTCGACTTTGGCTCAGGTCTTGATCTCGCGGTTCATGGGTTCAAGCCCCATCGTTGGGCTCTGTGCTGACAGCTGGGAGCCTGGAGCCTGCTTAAGATTCTGTGTCTCCCTTTCTGTTTCTGCCCCTTCCTCACTCGCATTCTGTCTCTCTCTCTGTCAAAAATAAATAAACATTAAAAAAAAGATAACCACACATCTGAAAAATCGAAGTGATACAGTATATGAAATCCCATCATTAGAGATTCATACCTTTGTAAAAGATTCATCTGACACTCTAAAAAATACTTCCAGGAAGGGCGATACCCTAAATTGAATTTATTTAGTTATCAGTGACATATCAGTTTTATTCTCCAACAGACATAAGAGCTGAATTGGGTAAGATTACAGTTCAACTTTCAAACAGCTGAGTCCTTACTGCATGCCAAGCACTGTGCTTCATATTGGGGTCCAAGATGGCTAAAACATAATCCTATCCTTGAAAATCTTACATGCAAGTCACAAGAATATTTCATTATAATTTTTAAGGGGCTATGACAAAACCAAGCATAGGTAATGAACACTTAGTCTGCCTTGGAGGATTGAGGGAAGGCTTCTTGGAGGAGTCATCAACTAGCATTCCTCCATACCTTCTCTGAGTGCTTTCCCCATTTCTCTGCTGGTAAACTTTTACAGCTGCTTCAAGATCCACTTCCAATGTCACCTCCTCTGGGAAAGCCATTTTTTTTTAAGTTTATTTATTTATTTTGAGAGAGAAAGAGAGAGAGAATCCCAAGCAAGTTCAGCACTGTCAGGGCAGAGCCTAATGTGGGGCTCAATCTCACAAACCTCGAGATCAGAGCCAGCGTCAGAGTTCCACACTTAACCAAATGAGCCACCCAGGTGCCCCCTGAGAAGCCATGCTTCCCTCATGCCTTGGTGCCCCTAACCCACTTTGCCCAACTGTGTTATAGCATTTCTCACATCTTATTGTGGTTAATTGTTCCTGTGTTTATCCTCCCCATACTCTCCTCTGTCCCATATAGATTATGAACTTCCCACAGACAGGGGTCACTTCCCATTCATATCAGTTTATCCAGCTCTTACCACTGCCTGGCACATGGTAGATGGGAAGACCACTGCATTATTATGCATTATTATACTGAGAACTGGCTCAAATAAGAATCTAGCCACTACTACTAGAAGACCCACTGTGTGCTGGGTGCTTTATATATACACAATCTCATTTATTCTGTGTATGTAACAATTTTGAAAAGTGTTATCTCCCCATGGCATAACATATAAACTTGTTGAATCATTATTTTGTACACCTGAAGCTAATGTAATGTTGTGTGTCAACTATACTCAAATTAAAAAAAATTTAAAGTGTTATCTTTTTTATCAGAGAAAAGAGGTTCAGAGGCTAATCTGCCTGAGGTCGCACATCACCCAGAGTGGCCTGAATATAAAGTACTATATCTGCGGTGTCCTGTTCCAATACAACACCAATCCAATACCAATACAACACAGGGATTAAGTATATCTCATGAGAGGTGAAAACAAAGGTCCAGAGGTCATACAAGATTTAGGGAGAGCACATGGAAGGTGATAATCAGAGGTCTTCACAGAGGTGGAGACAGATCTAGCCAATGAATGAACTGGAAAAAACAAATAGAAGAATTTTGAAGAGATAAACTTCTTGGTACTCCATAGGCTGCAGCCCTGCCTGACAGGTGAACACAGAAGTTGTGGGGGACCCTTAGATATCCCATTTGGAGGCAAGGGATCCCCAGCCTTACACATAGCTTCTTTTCTCTGGTTCATGCGGAGGGGGAGAGAAGTAGGAGCTCTTAAGTGAGCCATCCCTAAAGTGCAGGCACCAAAAATGCACCCCGCAGACCCGGTGGAGGGATCTATTACCTTATTTCCCCAAAGTAGAGGAGATGACCTTTTGCTTTCCCACTAGGTCATGTCTGCGTCACCTTGGGATGGAAGGGATGTCTTTCTCACCCAGCATTGAGGAAGGGGTAGTTAGTTATTTTTTGTCTCACCATAGGAGAGAGAGAGAGAGAGAGAGAGAGAGAGAGAGAGAGGAGAGAGAGAGTGTGTGTGTGTGTGTGTGTGTGTGTGCGCGCGCGCGCGCTAGTGGGTGCAGATTATTCCTTCCTCCCTCACCCGGAGGTTGAGTAGATGGCACCTTTCTCCTAGCTTTGGGAAAGGAGGTGGTTCTTTTCTTTCTCACTACAGGGAGTGTGTGTGTGTGTGTGTGTGTGTGTGTGTACGCGTGCCAGCGTCACGGGACTGGCTTTTTTCCTCAACTAATGGTGGGGAGGCTGACACCTCTCTTCCCTCCAAAGAGCGTGGGGACAGTCTCCTTCGTCTCCATATCGGATGGGACCTGTCTCTTTCATCCCCAGCCAAATAGGTGGTAGGGGTCTCGGTCCCCTTTTCCCTGTTTTCGGGGAGCATGACTGGTTCCCACGCTCTCCCCACAGAGCTCCGCTCAGGTTGCGGGAGACCTGGCGGTCCCTGCGGGTTAGGACCCCAGACCTAGCGGCTTAGGCGCCCGGCGCGCAGGCGGTGAGTCGGGGGCGGCGCCCGCTCTGCGGCGCGGGGCGGGGCGAGCAGTGGCCCCGCCCCAGGCCCCGCCCGCTCCCTGGCGCGGAGCCTCCAGCCGCCCGGCCCGCCCGGCCCAGTGCACCGCGGCTGTCTGCTGGGCTAGCGCGCCGCGGACCCGGCCGCAGCCTCCTCAACCGCCTCAGCCGCCTCAGCGCTCCAGCCGCCGTCGCCGCCTCAGTCTCGCCCTCCGCGCCGCCCGGCCTCGCCGCCTCGCGCGCCCCCAGCCCCTCAAGCCAGATGATGAACTTCCTGAGGCGCCGGCTGTCGGACAGCAGCTTCATCGCCAACCTGCCCAATGGCTACATGACCGACCTGCAGCGGCCCGAGCCCCAGCAGCCGCCGCCGCCGCCCCCCGGTCCGGGCGCGGCCTCGGCCTCGTCGGCGCCCCCGGCCGCCTCGCCGGGCCCCGAGCGGAGGCCGCCGCCGGCCTCGGCTCCTGCGCCGCAACCCGCGCCACAGGCGGCCCCGGCGCCGTCGGTGGGCAGCAGCTTCTTCAGCTCGCTGTCCCAAGCCGTGAAGCAGACGGCCGCCTCGGCCGGCCTGGTGGACGCGCCCGCGCCCGCGCCCGCCGCCGCCAGGAAGGCCAAGGTGCTGCTGGTCGTCGACGAGCCTCACACCGACTGGTAGGTGCCCGGCCGCCGCCGCCGCTCGGGGCTCCCGGGGCCTGCCGGGCAGCTGTGGAGGCCGCGGGGAAGGCGGTCCCGGGGCGCCAAGGAAACGTTTCGGACCCGGGAGAAGGCGGGGGGGGGGTCTGCATGGTCCCGCAGGGGGGAGAGGGGGGGTGAGCGGGCGTGGGGGGGGGGGGGCGGTGGAAAGGTGAATCCTGAGGTGAAATATTTCCTCGATTCTCTCAAATCCCTCACGACACATAAAAAGAGCTACTTTCTGCAACAGGGAAGAATCTTAAAAAATAGAGTTTTGTTTGTTTGTTTTCGAAGGGGAGGTGGTGCAGAGGAAGCCGACTTTCAGCCTAGACACATCAAAGCTCAGGTGAAACATTCAAAGCCAACAACAATTCTATATCGTGAGTCACGGAGTGAATTTGCAGTGGAGATCGGTGTTGTGCGGGGAGAGGGTGGTGGGGATAGATTTCACCTGGCTGGATGAGGGCTTGTATCCGTAGTGACATCAACGTTGGTCAAGGCACACATGTGAAAGCCCAGGTGTACAGAGACTTGTTCCCATGGAGCGTGGCTTAAGTCTGTTTAAGAATATCAAAATTCTTGTATTTTGTGCAGCAGGGAGGGGATTTGTGGATTTTTTCATTTGTTTTTGTTTTAGGAAAAAATATGTGTGTGGGAGGGGGTTGTGGAAGTGATGGCCTTTTCCAGCTGGAAAGATGACTGAGGTAAAATATTCTGGATCGTTAAAGGGGCACAAACAAATAGAGATCTACCTTAATGCAGTAGATGGCAACTTCAAGAATTCTCTCTCTCTTTCTTTCTTTCTTTCTTTCTTTTTTTTTTTTTTTTTTAAGGGATATTCAACTTAGAATGGTGAAGGCTGGGGGGAAATGTTACCTCTAGTTGGTAAAAGCTGAATGAGGTTCATTTAAGACACATCAGTTTAAAGAGGTTCTATTTTATGTAGCAGGAAGTTGGCCCAGGGAATGAATGGGGTGGGTGGTGATGGTGGAATTGATTGGTGAAGGGCTTGAAGAAATGAAGAGGCAAGATCCTGGTTGCCCCCGCCCCAGGAATACGGGGAGGGTTTTATTTTTTTCGTTCTCACAGGGGTTGAGGTTACAGACTGGACCCATGTGCTTCCTCTCGAGAGTGAGGCACAGAGGGACCACAGAGCTGTTTATCTCTATTTCCTCTTTTGGCTTGCTTCACTGCTTTTCTCTATCATTTTCTCACTGGGAGACTTGGAGGGAGGGAGTACTGGCGTGGGTGTGATGGAAGTGAGATGTAGATGTGGAGATGCACTCCGGCTGGCCCCTAATATGACTACTTTGAATAGTCATTTGGGTGACTTGCGTAGTTGCCTTTTCTCAGAACAGTGGAGTAAAAAATCTTAAGGGACCTTTGTTAGGAAATGACAAAGGTACTTGCAGGAGTGTTTGCAGAAAGTTAAGAGTATATGATGGTACCATAGGGAGCCCCCTGTAATTACTCTTAGTTCAAATCAGCAAGTGCTTATTAGGTGAGAAAGGTAGGTAACTAAGCTTTACTGAACATATGTTATATGTCAAACCCTGTACTAGGTGCTCTAATATATAGCTCATTAAATTCTTACCACAAAACTGAGGCTTACAAAAAATGGATAATGTGTTCCAAGTCATAGAGCCAGCAGATAGTAGACCCACGATTTGAACTTAGGCCCGTTTGACTCCAGTAGTGCCACTCCACTATGCTATGTTCCCTTACTATTTTGTTATTATATTATTGGCAATATTAATAATTAGCTCCCTCTATAGGGTAGGCACTGTAGGGGCCTTACAGAGAGCTCACATTTGGGGAGACAAAATGGAAACATGAAATGGTTAACAAAAAAGAATCTAGAATTATTTCAGACTAGTGTTTCAGGCATTCAATAAATGAAGTGAATGGGAGAGCCAGAGTTATAGGAGAAAGCTTCACAAAAGATGAGTCTTGAAGAAAGGCCAGGAAAAGGAGGGGAAAAATGGGAATGATATTGGTGCTTCGTTTTTTTACGCAAGAATCTGACACTCCTGTACCTTGTCCTGATCTCCTATCCTGTTGAAGGCATTTGTTTTGGGTTTAATTACCAGTTAGGTACCTGCAGGTAGGAAGACACTCATTTGTACGTGTATGATGTGGCTGCTGTAGATTTGTGTTTATCACTAACTGCTTCAGTGGCTTGAGATTTGAAACTCTTCTTGGGTATTTTATTCTCTAGGATGACTGCCTGCCCGGCATGAACCAGAGAATTTGCTTTGCCCTGGAGACTAGACTTTTGATGGAAGTAATAGAAGCCATTTTCCTTTGGGCTGACTCCCAGCTGTTTTCGAATTTTCTCTGAAGTAATAACATTGATTTATTAAAACTCATAAACCCAGTTTGAGTTTAGTGCTTGACAGCATTTGATGCTTCTCTGTTTCTGTGCTTAATAGCATTTCTCAGGATTGCAGATTTTGTCTGATATCATGCCTAAATGTGTTAAAAACATCTCAGTTAAATATTGTTGAATGGTTTTATTGGAAGTTCTCTGTAAGTTAAGGAGCAGGTGCCTGCTTATGACAAGCAGAGTGCCTTAACAAGGTGCTTTTTGCTCTAAAGGCAAATTTTAGTAAATTTGTTTTATTGTTTAAACTGTCTAGATACCAGTGAGCAGGTGTCATATGTGCCTACTATTATTTTCCTGATGCTTGACTAGGAAGTCAGAGTGTAACTTCCCAGTAGAATTTAAGAATGTCAGTCTCATCTGAATTATAGAATGCTAAAATAAAGAGGGTTTTAACAAGCATTTAAATAATTGGAGATTTAAAAGAAGGGCTTTAAATAGGCAGCCTTCAGAGCAACCTTAATATAGATTAAGATTCCTTCTAATGTTTACCAGTGTAATTGTGAACAATGGAATTTGGGGACTTTGCCACTGACTAGGTTGATGGGAAAATTGGAGGATATTTCTGTCTCTTTTGATTGAACTGTGTTTTCATTGGTTGCTAAAGATCTTTAGGTTAATTGTGCAGTGAAGAATCATTGAAAAAATGTATCTGCTTCACTAAAAAATGAAATCAAGATCATTATATCCCTTATTAGTAATTATTGTTAATATTTTAAAAATATATACATATTGCCTGACAATGCATGTTTTCTTTTAAGGTTCATGTCTAAGGTTGAAGTGCAGTTAAGATTGAACTCTAGGAGCACATGGGTGACTCAGTCAGTTGGGCATCTAACTCTTGATTTCAGCACAGGTTATGATCCCAGGGTTGTGGGGTTGAGCCCTGAGTCAGGTTCCACGCTGAGCATGGAGCCTGCTTAAGATATTTTTTCTCTCTCTCTCTCTCCCTCCCCCTCCCTCTCCCTGGCCCCTCCCCTGCTCTTGCTCTCTCTCTCTAAAAAAATAAATAAATAAAATAAAATCACTGAACTCTAATGATCTCTGTGTTTAAACAAGGAACAAGCGTCCATTTGGATATGTTGTTTTTTCTGCATATTACACTCTCACTGGTGAAAAGGTAAGTTTTCTCTCAGATTTTCCTGACTCCATTTTCAGTGATTTCAATAACAGTGATGAAGTGAAATTTTTCATCTTAGCATCTCTCAATGTTTGGTTTGAAAATCAGTGTAGCACAGGCATTCTAGAGACTATCTAGATGTTCTAGAAACTGCAGATATGGTAAATCCACAGGTGTTTATGGAGCATCTTCTCTGTATAAGGTATATGTTCTAAGAAAAAGGAGACATAGTATCTCTCTTTTAAGATCTTTCTGTCAAGATGGATAGATAAGCATACATTTTTTTTTTTTTAATTTACTAAAAACTACCCCTTGTATTCAAAGAATAATAGTCCTTGGATTAACAGCATTGACATCAACCAGGAGCTTATTAAACTACAGATTATCAGGTCCTCATGCCTACTGAATCGTAATTTGCATTTGAATAAAATCTCTAAGTGATTCACCTGCACATTAAATTTAAGATACACTGAACTAAACGGTATGTAATTAGTGCTAAAGGTGTGGCAACAACACCAACTACTGTCATTTATTGGGTAACTGCTATATGTGAAATGTTGTATTAATAAGCTTTTTACAAATATTATTGAATCTCTACCATAGCAGTGTAGTACTATAGAAGTTTAAAAGAATGAAAAATGGGTGCGGGCTAGAAGTGGGAAGGGAATGCTTCATGGAAATATTGAGATTTGAATTGAACCTTGAAGAATTCGAATAAAAAAAGATAGGTTTGGCTCAGTCCGGAGAATGGATAGTATAAGGAAAGTACAGTGGTAGAAAAGACAAAGGCCGTGAAAAGACTGGATTGATGAATTACTAGGCAGCACCTACTTTCGTTCTTTTATGGTCCAACCTTGGCCATATTATTAAGAATAGGGGAATTCAAAGTATGGTAGTCTGAACCAGTGCTTGTGAGAGGCTCTAGAAAAATATTTGAATTGGAACTTGGGAGGAAGCTCAAATGAGGTTTGAGGTTTCTGTCTGCTAAATATTTTGTCTGTGTGTCCTGTTTCTGACTGGTGAACATAAACACACTGATTCCATAAAATGTCATTGTTCGTAAGAGCAGTAGGCTATAGCTTAGAATTCTAGATGGTTAGAGCTGGAAGATCATCTGGGTACTTTATAAATGGGAGAAATCTTGATCTGAAGAGGGGACAGTGAGTTGTTCAAGGTTATTTAACTAGTTAATGGCAAAACCAGAACTAGAATCTAGAACTTCAGTCTCTCTACTAAGCTATCTCTCCCCACTATACCACAGTACCACTCTATCCCTCTGTTTTGCTATCTTTCTACCTTTCTAACTTTTATCTTTTTCCATCCCTGATTCTTTCAAGGACTGATAGAGACTTTTCCTTTTATAATTATAGCATTTGAACTCGAAAGAACCTGAATGATCATCTAGCTGTGGAGAAATGGAATGATTTGCCCACCAATAAGAAGTTAGAGAATGGAGACTAGAACTTACATCATCTGACTCCAACTCAAATTTCTTTCTACTCTTTTTTTTTTTTAATAACTGATATAATTTACTGAAAAGATTGATTTAAGCATCTGCAATGGTGACTTCAACCTTCACTCCTGGCTCAATCCTGATGGAGGTAATTTGTTTAACAATCCCAGAAGGACTGAAAATCAGTAAGTCGCTTGTGGATCCTCATCTGAAAATGATTCCAAGTCTTAGAACCTTCACCACAAGGAGATTTTCCTTTAGTGATTCTCAGAGTCTTGGCAACTGAACTGGTCCTTTCACTTTGAGATTCTTTTCCTTTGTACCTCTGGTCAAGTCAGCACATACGTTCTCCAAAGATACCGGGTTGTGGCTGGTTAGAGTTATTCTGAATTGTTGAATTCCTGCCTCTGGTTCCTGAGTGTTTTCCCAGTGCTTTTAAAAGCCATGACTGTGGAGTGGCTTCCTGATCATCTTGTTCCTGGGCAAGAGTGAACACTGGTGAGTCAGGAGCAGGAGCAAGGCATCCAGGGCTCCACTATAGCTGCGACCGCATCTTCCTTAAAGAGGTCTTTCTACTCTTAAGTCACTCTTTAAGCAGATCCCTCAAATTAATCCTTTTTCTCCTTAAAAATACTATTTTTGTCTGTTTTAAAGATTCTTTGTGGAATTCTTTAATGCATACTTTAAAAAGAGCCACACGAGTATCATGCTATATTCACACCAATTTCACTGTCTTATTTGTGTTATTGTTGTTTCAGGAAAGGTTATTGTAAAGTGGTTGAAGGAGATTCTTAGAGGCCTAGTAATCAAAATCCAAAAATATAAGGTTAGTTGGACTGTGGTACAATGATGACCTTCCTTTCAGGGACCCATTTTTACCAGTGTCCCTCTCTACTTGAGATTGCTTCCTGTCTTTCTGTACCAAGTTCAGATCTTTAATAACATTAGCCTTTTCAGTATCTTGCTAAGCAAGAAGTAGTGGAGACCCAAACAGTAAGTTTTCCAGAGTTGTATACCTTCCTCTAAAATTGGTAAAACAGTTAACTGGGATATGTTCAGTGCAGCTGAACATCTAACATAAGCCAGATGCTGGAGATATAAGGATAAGTTGGGCATAGGCCTTGTTTATGAGGATCCTCCAGTCCAAGAGGAAAGAAGACAGACATTTAAAAAAAATTTTTTTAACGTTTATTTATTTTTGAGAGATACAGAGACAGAGTGTGAGCGGGGGGAAGGGCAGAGAGAGAGACACAGAATCTGAAGCAGCCTCCAGGCTCTGAGCTGTCAACACAGAGCCTGACGCGGGGCTCGAACTCCCTAACCATAAAATGATGACCTGAGCCAAAGTCAGATGCTTAACTGACTGAGCCACCCAGGTGCCCCAAAGAGGACAGATATTTAAATAGGATTTATTATAGTATGGTAATTAGCATGTGTACGATACTATGAGAACACAGAGGTGGGTTGTCCTGGGAAATGAAGATGTGGGTAGAAATGATTAGGCCGTTAAAAATGTGCCATTGTGTATCCTTAGGTAAACTATTTTGCCTCCTTGGTTGATTTTGTAAAATCTGTCAAATGAGAGGATTGAAACAGACATTCTCTAAGATCCTTTACAGCACTATATTATTTCCATGTTACAGTTTTGTGCTATTTTCTTTAAAAAAAAACTTTATAATTTATTCTATGGCATAATGCTTGTAAATCTTTGGAAGAAGAGGCATAGGTCAATAAATGACTAAACATGTCTTTGGATGAAAGGCTCATCTTTGAGTACTCTCCATTCAGTAGCTCTTTCTTACCTCCTCAAAGATGGGAATTGGGGACATGTGGTTGAATTTCTTTCTTCCTGATAGACCTAAGAACTTTTGTATACGTATGTTGAAGTATTGGCTGAAAGCCTTTATTTCTTGATCCCTGCCATATACACTGTGCTGAGCAGTTTATATAACATACGCATACACATTGTCTTACTTTATTCTCACAGTGATCCTGAACAGTAGAAAGAATATTTCATAGATGAGTAAACAAACTCATAAAAGTAATCACTTGTTAATCATAAAGTAATTAACATAAAAGTAATTAAATAGTTAAGCTGTTAAGCTGAAATTTCAGGATCTGAACCCAGATTGCCAGATTCCTACACACACACAAAAGACAAACTTGCCAGCAGAAAAAATTAGATTATTTTTTATTATAAAAATGTTGTTTCTTTTGCAAAATGATTTACCATATGATTCATTAATTTAAAAAAAATATATATATATTTAAATTTATACCTGAGTGAGTTAGCATATAGTGCGATAATGATTTCAGGAGTAGAATCCAGTGATTTACTTAAATAGTAAGCACCCCACTGCTTTTGGAGTTACTCAATTTACAAAAATTTTATATATACACAGCTTTTTCAGGATCATATCCTTTTTTTTTTTTTTTAATTTTTTTGTAACATTTATTTATTTTTGAGACAGAGACAGAGCATGAACGGGGGAGGGTCAGAGAGAGGGAGACACAGAATCTGAAACAGGCTCCAGGCTCTGAGCTGTCAGCACAGAGCCTGACGTGGGGCTCAAACTCACGGACCGTGAGATCGTGACCTGAGCCGAAGTTGGCCGCTTAACCGACTGAGCCACCCAGGTGCCCCAGGATCATATCCTTAAGGAGAGTGAGGGCATGGTTAAATGTAGTGGCCTCAGGATGTAGAGTTGCATACTGTTTTTAGTGTTTAATGGCACTCATGCTATATGTGCCCCTCTAAATCTTGTAGGACCTTCTGCATACTCATTGGATGGCATTGTCATTCTTTGTTTTAGCTTTCCACATAGATGCAATTGAATACCACAAGGCTACATATAGTTTTCCAGAGAGAGGAGAGGATGATAAAAAAGGTTTCTCTATTCTGCAGACATTACTTCAATGCAGCAGAAGGAAGTAACCTAGAATAGGGCAGGAGACCTATAGAAAGAATAAAGTGAGCAAATACCATAGATCTCTGAACTCTAAAGATGCCCATTCAGCGTGCCTATGAATGGGAGGAAGTATACTGGCCTTGTTTGTTGCTTGACAGCAGGCATTTCTGAAATTGTAATCAGTTCATGTAAAATTACAAAGCAGATTATGATTATATTCAGTCGCTCTACACTTCTCTTTTCAGCAGCATGAAACAATATGAACATATAGGACTAAGGGTCAGAAGACCTAGGGTTGAGACCTGGCTCCACCATCAACCATATGACCCTATCAGAGTTACATAACCTCACTGAGCCCCCTTTCCCTCTATTTGACACATTTTTCATTAGACACTTACTATATGCCAGACAGTATTTTGGGTTCTGGAATAATACAGACAAAAATTCCCTTATGTGTAAAATGGAATAATAGCATATATATCTCATAGCGATGTCATGAGAATTGAATAAAACAAGGTTTTGGAAAAGCATTTTGTAAAGGGTAAAGAGCCATACTAGTGATTGTTGCATCCTTCCTTGTTTCCACATGCAGGTACCCAACCTATCTTGGTCCTTTTGTTGAGTTCCCCAGATCTTATTGTGCAGTTTTATGATCTATTTTGCACATTTCAGGGGTGAGAAATATCTTAATTTTTTTAGATTGAAGTCTGTTCATACCCAGAATTTTTGAAGGTTTTCTTCGGTATTTTTTGAAAGGAAACATAATTTAGTCTGTTTTTTTGTTTTTTTAAATAAGAAACATTACCCATTTGACTCAGCTATATTAACAATTAGGGACAGGACCACATAAATCCTTATTTTATTTAATAAATGAATTCTAAAATAGCTCTGCTGCAGTTTCACTTGTGACTAATTAAGGAAGGGTGGTTACAGAGGGAGAAATGAAGGAAGAGAGAAACAGAATGGCTTTAAAAGGTGTTCCTGTATTATTTTCTCCTATTCAATCTATCTTTCATATTGCATTCAGAATATTCTTAAAAAAAATTTTTTTTTTACGTTTACTTATTTTTGAGAGAGCACGAGCAAGGAAGGGGCAGAGAGAGAGGGAGACTCAGAAACTGAAGCAGGCTCCAGGCTCTGAGCTGTCAGCACAGAGCCAGATGCTGGGCTTGAACACATGAATCATGAGATCATGACTTGACCCAAAGCTTAACCAATTTCAGAGTATTCTTAAAACAAAAGCATTCACTGATTTTCTAGAGTTAATTTCCTTTTAAACATTCTTCTCTAACTCATTGTTGCTTGTGAGGATTATTTACAACCTCCAGTTTATCTTTTCAGATTCATTTGTCACTACTCTCTCAATCCTAAACTTTGGCTATATTCTGGATTACACTCTTTCTGAACACCTAACTTGGGTTTCAGTATTCTCTGCTATTATTACACAGTTCCTTTAAAATGCTCTTCTTCTGCTTCTCTCTCTTACCTCAATGCTCATTTTCTTTATCCCATTTTCAGAGCATGAGGATACTGTCTATTGTTTAAAAAAGCCCCATCTCCTCCAGCCTTCTCCATGTCTTTGCTCTAAATTTCACCCCTTCTATTTCCTTCTTTTCATACTCTCGTTTTCTACTGGTTGGTCCATCCTTGTAAAGAAAGGAACAAGCAAAATCTGCTCTTTGCCTTCTTAATCACTCTTCCAGATATGAAAGAGAAATCTCACTCTTGTCCCCACTTCCTTATCCTATATTTGCCCCCTTGCACTGAGAGCTTTTACCTTTTCCATGATACTGAAATTGTTCTTGCTAGGTTACCTCATTGCTAAATCCAAAGGAAGGTGTCAGTCTATACTTTAACTGATTGGCTTGATACTGTTTATCTTCTATTTGGAAGTCCCTTGGTTTCTGAATATGGCAATCTTTTTTTCATACTGTCTTTTTAAAGTTCCTTCTCTTCTTGGTCTTTTCCTTTGCTTACCTCATTAAATGTAGGTGTTCCTCAGGGCCCCATCTTCTGCCCATTTCCTTTTTCACTCTACATATTTTCCCTGGTCCATCCACTCTCAAGATTTCAGTTACTTCCTAAATGCAATCAGTTCTCAAATCTCAACCTTTAGACCAGAACGTTGTCCTGATCTTTACATGTATGTTTAGTTGCCTGCTGGACATCTCCATTTGGGTGGCTAAAGGTGACTCAAGGTCATTTGTTTCAGTATTGAATTCCTTATCTTCCCTTCCTATTCCAGCTCTTCTTATATTCTCTGTCTCAACTGAGGACACCATTAGTTGTCTGTTTCAATTTCTCATTAATTTCACCTAGAACTTTTGCATGCCTCATCATGATTTCCACTTAATAGCTTGAATGAACTATTTAAAATACAAATGTGACTCTTTGACTCCTTTGCTTAATGCGTTTCGTGTCCTATCCCATGTCTGATATGTAAAGTTCATGGCCTCCTGTGATTTGACCCCTGCTTACTTCTTCAATCTCCTAACCATTTCCATCCCTAAACTTCAGTTTACAGGATTATTGAACTATTTGCAGTTCCATATACACATTATGGCATTCCTTCCCTTTGTTTATGCTGTCCACTCCTCCTGCAATTGCTTTTCTTCTACTTTCCTTCCTTTTCTTGACTAAACGCATATTCACCTTTTGAGACTGAGATGAATATTTCCTTTATCAGAAATCCTTCTCTTAGCTCCTGGAATATATCGGGCATCTCTGTCCGCTCCATGCCCTCTTTCAGTCATGTGGATATCTTTATCACTGGACTCAACACAATGATTGGTTTATGTGATAGAGAGTTCTTTGCAGCAGGCTTAGGGTTTTACTCATTTTTATATCCTTAGCATCCAGCAGAGTGTCTGACACATAGTTTGAGTTCAGTAAATCTTTGCCAAATTGAACCTAGGAGAGTGAGATCTAGAGAATGAAAAAAAGGATAGAAGGGAACAATGGTGAGGAAGAAGTATTCTAGGATTAGAGTATATGTTATTATGTTGGAAATCATCTTTACTTACTGCAAATATAACTCTTTTTTTTAAAATATATTTTTTAACGTTTTATTTATTTTTGAGACAGGGAGAGACAGAGCATGAACAGGGGAGGGTCAGAGAGAGGGTTGAGGTTCTCCTCCATAGATTATATTGACACTTAGCTCTCAAGAAGCTCATTTTTCTGAAGTTCTTCTCTTCCCTCAGCATGAAATACTCATCTTGGGCCACCCAACATGCTTGTTTCTTTTTCCTTAGTGAAAAAATTCTTTTGGTTTACCCAAAGGATAATTCTGGAGAACTAAACAACATTGTGACTGAAAAATGTTGAAATACACAGTAAGCTTTTCATGATCTGACTTTGCTTACCTCTTCAGTTCTGTCTTTGACCCCCACCCACTTTGATAGCCATGACAAACTACTCAGGTTTAATGGAATGTGCCATGCCCCTATGTTTTACTACTCCTACTACCTGAAAGGCTTCTTCTGTGTTTTTGCCTGAATAATTTTCAAGACTCAGTTCAGTTGTTGACTGTTAATAGAGTCAAGACTAGATTTACTCCTTCCTTAGTTCTTTCAATTTGTGTTAGAAACCATAATATACTTGCTTGTCTCATAGCAATTAACTTGTATTATAATCAGGTTTTACTTGTCTCTCTTCTCATCTTCTCACCTTCAACACTGAGATCTCCTTGAAGACAATGACTATAACTTTAATTTTGGTATCCCCAGCATTTGGTATGACAAAGAAGGTTTTCAATAATTATTTGTTGGGTCAGTCAATGACTTATGAAAAAATTTCTGAGAGACAGAGAGAGAGAGTGAGTGTGAGTATATGAGCGGGGGCAGAGCAGAGAGAGGGAGACACAGAATCCAAAGCAGGCTCCAGGCTCTGAGCTGTCAGCACAGAACCCGATGCAGGGCTCGAACTTCACAAACTGCAAGATCATGACCTGAGCCGAAGTTGGACACTTAACCGACTGAACCACCCAGGGGCCCCAAAAATATTTTTATAAATTGTAAAATGGTATAAAAGCATTAATTATTGTTACTAGCCTCCCTTGATGATAAACCTGCTCTTCCACTCTCTAACATACCCTTTTCTGATGGGCATAAACATTCCATGCTTGTTCTTGGGAGAATAGCCATGTACTCTCGATTTCTTCCCCTCTTTCAGCCTAGCCACTAACGTGTCTTTGCTTACTTGAGCCTTTCTCAAATTTTGGAGTCAGTTCTTTCTTTTTTCCTTCTGTCTAGGACCATTCATCCATTCCAGTCCTCCTAATTACAGCTATAATAACTTTCCAGGATATATACCTCTTATTTATTTCTCTGTTCAAGAGACCTAGCAACTTTATGCAGTAACTTTAGCTTGAGGTAATCCTGCAAAAAGAGGCTTGGACTTTGTAGGAGGCAACTGAAGTCCCTTTTGTTCTGTTGTGGACTCTAATCCTTGA
The DNA here is from genome assembly GCF_023721935.1 of Panthera uncia. NCBI lineage: Eukaryota > Metazoa > Chordata > Mammalia > Carnivora > Felidae > Panthera > Panthera uncia. Next base: position 51,262,209 of record NC_064816.1, read on the forward strand.
AAGGCCCTAATATTCATAATAAAAACTCAATTGAATACTGTTTCTTTTATACTTCCAGGTTCCAGTAATAATCCAGAGAGGGAGCTGTATGTGGGGGGGACATGCTGGAGTGTCCTATGCCCCAAGTCTCATGGTGCAGGGCTCCAAATTTGAGGGTATGTAGTGGGATGTGGTAGACCCTGTGACACAACTCTAGGGTTACATATGGATATGTTTCCCTCTTCAGCCCCTATTATTCCCTGATGGTGAGAATTTAAATTCTGTTGAGTGCTAATTAATGCTTTACCTATTAGACAAAAGGGCACCAATGAAAGATTGATCTGCTAATCAATCAGCAAACATCTAACTCCAGTGTGTTAGTTGCCATTAAGACCACAAAACCAGCTAAATACTTAGATAATTATAGAATATATGCTTTCAGCCTTGAGAAGTTGTGCAGAATCTCAAGGAAGACAAAAATTAGGAGAGTATGGTAGAAAGAACATTGAACACATTTTAAAATATCCAGATTCAAGTGTCTACTCTGCCAGTTAACTTTTTGTGTCACCAAAGGCAATTTAAGTCTTTAAGCTTCAATTTCTATTTCAAAAATTAGGGATTTGTGTTAAATCATTTATCTTCAGAAATCAAGTGATTTTTAGAAATCAAGTGAGTTCTACAGTTTAGATTGTTTGACAGTATAAAGGGTTTTTCAGATGAAGGAAGAGATTGCTGTGGGCTGAGGAAATCAGAAAATGTTTCACATAAGGGGTAGATCTGAGCTAGCCTTTCAAGGCTGAGGGAGATTTAGATTAATGAGGAAGGAGAGATGCATTTCACTTAAAAGGAAAAGAAAGCAAAAGCATAACAGTAATGGGTAATGTGTGTGTAGAGAAGATTTAAGCTAGTTAGTGTACAGGTTTCAGGGCAGGGAAAAGAGAAAGTTTGGGTAAGCAGAGTGGGAGAAATGATGATCATAATACATAATCTATTGGGTATATGACAGGCATTGTTCTATGCAGATTTATTAACTTATTTACTAGGTTATTAAATAGGTTATTATTATTAACTTAATTTTACAAGTGAGGAAACTAAAGCTCATAGTGAATCCAGGGTTTGAACCCAGGTAATCTAGTTCTGAGTCCATGCTTTTAATCAATTTGTTGTGTAATCACTAGAGAACAGTGTTCCAAATTGCTTGCCCCTGAACACCTTGATGTTTCTTATCTTCAATGACAGAGACACACATTTGACCTTGGGCAATTTCTTATTCTGTCTGAACTTCAGTTTCTTTATCTGTAAAGAGGAAATAAAATATATCTCAAAGGGTTCTTATGAGAACCTATTGAAATAAACTGAAAACATCTAATCATAGTCTGGGACATAGAGATGTTCAATAAGTGTTCCACCATGATGAGCAGATTTTGACAACAGCATACCATATGAGTATTTGTAGGAGACTTCAAGTCAAGTAAAATTATTTGTAGACAGATTTCCATGACACTAAAAATAATTTAGAAAAAATAGGACAAACCTAGATGAATATTCTTTCATTTTGGTTGTAGTAGTTGGTTACATATAGTTTAGAGAACATTGATTACTAGTGTTTTGAAAGTCTTGGGGGAAGATATTTTTGAGATAGCTTTGTTCTTTGAGTGCTATCACATTCATTGTCTCATTTAATCCTCTACATGATAGTATTTGTGGGGCATAATTAATGTTATCCTCATTTTATGCATGAAGGAATTAAGATGGGGAGATGACCCAAGCTCACATAGCCAGGAAGTGATAGAGTCAGGACTAGAACCCAGGACTAAACTTCTTTGACTTTGGATTTTGTATATTTTTCTACTAGCTTCCTAGACAGAGTTGCTGGTGTCATAGAACTAGGTGGATAGCTAATCTAGTTGGAAGCTTATATTAAGTGGACAAGAATATCAGTTCTTTCAGCCATTTAACAGACATCTTTGTTTTCCAAGGATATTAAGCTTAATGATTTCTCTTTAATGCTACCTCGAAATTCTCTTGCAGAAACTTCTGGGTTCTGACACAAAAAGCCAATGAACAGTGCCATGGAAGGTGGTGACAGGAAGGTTGAGACTGATACTTTTTGGAAAGAAGGGAACCAAAAAACCTCAAGAAGCATCATAATGTTCTGGAAAGCATAGGAGATTTGGAGTCAGATGGTCTGGGTGAATTCAGGTATAGCAAGTTGCTATCCTTTTCTGAATCTCAGTTTCTTCATCCTTAAAATTGTAGTAATAATGCCTGCCCCTCTTTCTTCATGGATTGTTGTGAGGTCAAATAGCAAACTGTAACACACAGATTTAAATATATATGGACTGAAGCTATTGCAACAGGTAGGGTTGAGAGTTGATATGAAGAAGAATTCTCAATTTCCTCTTAAGTATTGTCATGGGCAGTTTTTCTAGTTATTAGGAGTAGGAATTTAGGGGAGCAAATATATTTTTCCTAGTATCAGGGCTGTTGATTATAGTAAGAACTGTGGAGGTGGTGAATTTTGTTGTGGTTGTTGTTGCTGTTTTACTTTTCTGTGCCTTCTCTCCCTGTTGACACCTTTCATTCTGAGTCCATGGACATATGTCCTGTGACTTGGGTGGCACTCATTCCAGAGGTAAACATATTTTTCTGAAACAATTTGGGACAGGAGGTCTTATTTTTCAGTGCAAGAATTAGTCTGGTGATTTTTAGGAGCTGAAATGAGGAATTTGGAGGAAATTTTAGTGTCTGGACACAGTGGTGGTTGGAACCTCCTCGAAGTCAGGAGGTTCGTGGAAATTGTAGGCCAGATTATTGTCGGTGTCCCTATCTCCTAGCCTTTAATTTTCAGTAGGCTAAATTAATCTTTGCTCAGCTAGAAGTTGTTAATGGTTATTGGCAATTCCTTTTCACAGGTTTTTGCTTTTTCATAGAAGGAGTTGGAAAATAGAACAATTTCTCTAATCCTAAATAACGAATAGTGGAATTCCAGCCCTAAGATTGGGAGCAGAGGAGAGTCCTTCCTTATTGCTACTTGCCCACACGAAAAGTCTTCTCTTTGAAAGAATAAATTGTCAGTTGACTTGGCAAAGTAGGATTAGGCTGATTTTCCTTTAGCTCCTAGATGACTTATGCAGTCATTTTGGTTGAAAAAAATATACTCAACTTAACTTTGACCCTGGAAGGAAATTTAGGATTCTGTAATAAAGTCATACATATAAGTAAAACTTGATAATTTCTTATGTACTTTGACTTGCAGGTGTCATCTCACTCAATTGTCACCTTAACCTTGTGATGTAATTTGGTATAACTTCCTGTTTTGATTATGAAACCAAAGCTCAGGTAGATTGTGATTTGTGTATATAGTTACAACATGAAATAGGTAGAGTGACATCTAAAATCTAGATTCTTCTTTCTCTGTGCTTTTTTCTCCTTACTTCAGTGCCTCTTTTCTCTATGTAGCTAAACTACTTTCTGAGCCATTAGTCAATTAGGACACTTTTGCCTAAAAGCACTAAGGATGGATAAAAAAATTGCTTAAGCTGGAAAGAGCCTGTATGGCCTGTGACAGGTGCTGCGTAGGTTGGTTGAAAAACAACTTAAAGATAATCTCCTTTCCCTATGTGTTTTTGTTAATACTTATAATATTTTTATGATTTATAATCCTTCTGGTGTTTCTGGTATATTTCAGACTGATTTTAAGTTGTCAGGAAAGGGGATTTTTGACTCCAGAGCTCAATTCCTTTAAAGCTTCTTATTGTCCTTTGTACCTGGAAATTTATTTCTTAGCCAGATTTTAGGATGGTGTCAAATTTAAGTTCCTACTAAAAAGACTGTTCTCTGTGATCTATTTTTTTCTGCCTTCTTTTTTTCAGGTAGCCAGTCCCTCTTGCTACATCCTACCCCTTAATTCCAGCAATAATTATATGCAAAGTTCTGAGAGTCAAAGGGCAGTGGGTTTGGGGGTAGGGCAAGGATATGAAGCTCCTGTCCCTTCTGATTCCATGTGTTCCTCCCAAATCCTGGGAATACCTAGCACCCTCTGTCTTTTTCCACACCTTTTAGGAGCATCTCAGCAGTGGTCTTGAGGAAATAAAGACTTCCCAGAGATTTTTCAATGGTTGGTTTGGTTTTTCCCATCAATAGAGCTTAAAAAAAAAAAAAAAAGGCATGTACAGATCAGCCTTTTGCTTACTTTTAGTGGTCTCCTTTCCCTCTCCATCTTGAGGGTATTTATTATGAAGTTTCCCATGTTATTTCATTCATTTTTTCATGAATTATTCTGTAGGAACTGGCACTATAATGCTGAGCACAAGAGACATTGTCCCATCTTCACAAAACTTATAGTTTATTTGGAAAGATAGTCAAACAAGCAATGTAATAAAGTAGGATTTATAGGTATATCAGCATGATTAAAGAAAGTTTTAAACAGAACATATTTCTCTCATAATTTTGCCATAGCAATAGAGAAGCTGCTTCTACATTTTTCCACATTCTCTTCCAATATTTGACTATATGCAAACTTATTTTTCACATAATTGTGATTGTTATGTAGCCATAATTTCATATTGTTTTTTCAGTTATAATTTTTACATGTTGTTACTTATATATTTTTTTCATAGCACTTGTACCATGATTTATCCAATTATATTTCTATTAGAGAACTGTATTGACTTCAAATTTTTCATGATTATTGCATAGTAAGACTATAGGCATTCTCAATTTTCAGGTAAGACTATAGGCATTCTCAATTTTCAGGAAAGGAACTACTTGATAAAAAAATTATGAAATATGTAGCTTTTGATATTACTATACTGTTTCCTATAAAAAGTTTTTCCTGTTTGTAGTCCATCAACCATTTCTACCTCACTTTTCAGCACATTATTATTTTTTTTAATATTAATAGGAGTAAAAGCAATATTTGAGTGTTTTTAAAAAATATGTGTATTTATTTGTTTTGAGAGTGGGGGAGGAGCAGAAGAGAGAGGGAGAGTGAGAATCCATGAGGGGCTTGAACTCAGAAACTGTGAGATCATGACCTGAAATCAAGAGTCAGATGCTTAACTGACTGAGCCAGCCAGCCACCCCAAAGCAATATTTGAGTGTTTTTTTTTTTTTTTTTTTAATTTTTTTTTTTTTTTTAATTTATTTTTGGGACAGAGAGAGACAGAGCATGAACGGGGGAGGGGCAGAGAGAGAGGGAGACACAGAATCGGAAACAGGCTCCAGGCTCCGAGCCATCAGCCCAGAGCCCGACGCGGGGCTCGAACTCACGGACCGCGAGATCGTGACCTGGCTGAAGTCAGAGGCTTAACCGACTGCGCCACCCAGGCGCCCCAATATTTGAGTGTTTTAACATGCATTTCTATGAATACAGGTAAAGTTGAATGTTTTCCCTAATGTTTGTTTATAAATATGTGAAACAATTTCTCTGGACTTGGGAAGTTTACTTGTTGATTTGCTTGGGACATTTTGATTTTGAATGGGACATTTATTGTTGATGAGGAGGAATGGATGACAGTGGGTAGAATGTCTTCCTGGGGATTACATCTAACTTGGCAAAAACTTTTGTAATGGTGGAGTCAAGAGTTGGATTCTTTGAGCTAAAATCAGTACTGCACGTGGGGTCTATACTAGGCTGTGAGTTCTTTTAGGGCAAAGGCTATGTTTTATTATTTGCCTCAGCTTTTTAGCATGCTGGCTGATAGTAGGCCTCAAAAAATTATTGAAGGAATATGAATTTCTTGGGAGCACTGGATAAGTTCCTTCTCTAAATATTATTCTCATCTCTTCTTAAATTGCCTAAAATGTCACCATTTAAGATTTGTTCTTTGGATCTTAAAGATTTTCTAGTCTTGGAGTCCTCTAGGAATTTATTAATACCTATAGGAGGATGACTATGGTGGTCTCAGGAATCATATTGGAGATTACAACCACACTGAGAGCAACACTCCGTATGGATGGAATATAGAATAGACACCTGGTGGTGAAGGAGTGGAGATGGGGTGAGAGATGCTCAGAAGAGTAGTAGGAAGTTGTTGAAATAAACCTTATCTATCTCAGAGAATCCCAGGAATATGAGAATTGGAAAGTAATCTTAGTGGTCACCTGAGCCTTGGTGTCATTATGTATAAATGTCAATGAGAATGTCTACTTTCTAGGGTTATCATGAGATTTTATTGAAATTAAGTGGTTTATGACAGTGCTTTGTAAACTCTGAAGTGCTATGTGGAAAAAAAATCATTGTTATCATCACCATCTCATGTAGGAAACCAAAAATAGGGAGATAAAGTTACTTTTATTTTTTCCCAGGAGCTAGATTTATTTTTTATATTTTGCTGCCAATCTTTATCATATGAAGATGAAATAGAACTTTCTAAAGTATTATTTTCCCCCAAGGGAATAGGGAGGATGGAGGATGGGGGGTAATTTTGAGGGGTGAATAGACTTTCTTAAGCTTTTTACTACTTTTGCAAATGATTAGTTTTTTTCTCAGTCCTTTTCCTAGGGTTGAATGAAAATAACAAGAAGAAGATAAAACAACACAAGTATGGCAGAGTGGGCCATATTCAGATGCAGTCAGTGATTTGATAAGAAGGAATCATGAGCTGATCCTGGTATAGTAGATTGGGATCTGATAAGAAGAACCTTGAATGCAAAGCTCAGAGATGTAGTCAGTGGGGAATAGTGAAGGTTTTGGAGCAAGAGAGTGATTCAATCAGTGCCTTCCTTGGGAAGGTTTATCTGGAGACAGTGTAGAAATGGAGGAGGAAGAACTTGTGTTGGCCTGGAGACTTTAGGAGCATATTTTGGTTGTCCATCTATGAGATACTGGAGGCTTATAGTAGTGGGACCATGACAGTGAAGAAGGGGTTGATACAAGGATGTCAGAGAGTGTAGTCCTTGGCTAAAGGAGCTCTGGGGCCTTATGACCTTCAGTCTATTATCTCTTCCAGAGGCCTGTTTTCCTGGTAAACTTTTTAAACATTGAAGTATTAAAGTGCCAAATAATAAATATATAGTTCATTGGGTTTTTGCAAAGTATAAAGTACAACACAAGTCAAGATACACAACATAACCAATACCTGCTAAGCTTCTATAATGCCCCCTTCTTGATGACCCTGAAAGCCCATACTATACATGGGCCCCCTTCTGAGACTTAGTACTTATTTGTCCCTGCAAACAGCAGCCTCCTAACTAGGTAACCCTCCCTATGCCCTCCCCCGCCCCAGTCCCTCAGTCTCTTCTGCCTCCCCACGGAATCTCTTAGCAGCCAGTCATTAAGACTGTCTCAAGGTAGGTATTATACTGGCATATCTTTTGCTCCAGCTGGCAGGCTGACGGAAGAAGCTCCCATAGCATTTTTAAGGCTAGTTAAACCTCTTATTTCTCTCTCTCATCAGTTTTCTTCATGTAGCTTTTTACCCCCAAGAGTAGGAAGACAAGAATGACAAGTAATAGGGCTAGCTGACAGGAGACATGGCCCTAGTACTAAATTATTGTATGCCCTTAAATATCACATATCCCTTCTCCTGATTGAAGTTTTATAATTTATAAAAAGAAGGTGTTGGATTGGGGTAACTGGTTCCACAGACCATTCTCGGGGCTTACTGTGGGAAGACTCAAGTGGAGATACTTTGGATCCTCTCTGTATTATTACAACCAGAGCAACTCTGGTTTTATTTGTTGCGTATGTATTGACCTTTCTCCTGAGATTTTAGTTAAAGCAAAGGATTATATAACAAATATATTCTTGAAATCCACTAGACTTAGAAGATCTCTTACAAGTGAAAGTATTGTGAAAACTTTGTGAAAGATTATGAATGGCACAACAAGGATGAGCAAAATTTTTACCTTTAACATTTTCTTTGTATGCACAAGGCCTTCATGCTATCCTCTGACCCTGAGGGAATGGAGGAGGTATACTTAATTTTGTCTAGATTGGGAAGGATTAACCAAAGAGGAGGCATCGGAGCTGAATTTAAAGGAAGAATAGAAATTCACAGGTGAATTAGGAGATTGAGGGGAATAAGGCATTTCAGGAAGAGGAATGAGGCAGGAAGGCATGAAAAGATACTTATTTTGGAAATATTGTATTCTTGGTGTAGATATGTGTATGATGAAAAGGGGAACAAAGGAATGCTAGATGATATGGGTTGAGAGGTCAATGGGCTCTTTTTTAAAGGGTCTTGAACATTATAGTTATAGTGATGAGGACTAATGAAAAATTGTAAACATCATTTGAATTAGCACTGCTAGATGAATTTGGGGCTCCTTTAGATTCAGGACCCTTGATCCGCACAGCAGTGTTTATAGCTATGGCAATTGTGAAGCTCACACACTAAGAAGTGATTTTGATTAGAGAGAGCCTTGGATCTATCCTAATTTCTTCTTCTTAATTGGCTTAGAGTATCAGATATATGTGTAATTCTTGTATAAAACAAAAGGCTAGGGGAGTAAAAGAGGCTCTGTTGATGGGCAGCCAGTCTCCACACTGTAATGAACTCAGTGGTGTCCTTCCCATTTAAACTCATCATCAGAGGTGGAAGTGGCAAGATTGTAGTTTTACCTCCTGTGTGAAAAATTAGAGTCAGTCTTGTGGCTCAGGCTTTTCAGATCTCCTCATTCTGCCCCTGGAAACATGTGTTTATTTGTAATGCATTGCATTTGTGGTAATTGGAGCAGCGTGCCTTTTGTTTCTTCTGTCAAACACCTGTCTCCCTGCCTAGAGAGCCTCAGAACCTGATGTAATGAGCCTGTGAATTGTATTAGGTTGGGAATCAGGTTCCAAATTAAACACATATGAAGGTGTCCCACCCATTTGCTCCATTTTTTTCATTTGTGCCCTTGAGACGTCCCTAGATATCATGAGTCCCTAGATCCACTGGTTGGGGACACATTTCATGTTGGGGCACAGTATCTGCCCATTTGGGGCCAATGTCAGCTTCATCCATTTTACAAAACTGAGAAGGACTGAACTGACATTGAAAAGTTACTATGACTAGGCACTTAACATATATTATCTCTTTGAATCTTTACACTTTCAGAGAGGTGCTGTTGCCATTTTACATATAAGCAGATGGTTAAGTAACTTCCCCAAAGTTGCATACAGCTAGAAAGTGGTGAGGATTTGAATTTTTGTCTGAGTTGAAAATCCGTGTTTTTTTCTACTTCTTGACTCTGAAGGCAGAATAATTATGCTATTAGAGTCATAGAAATTTCACAGCTGAGTGGGAAAAAGCTTAGGGGAAGGACTTAAGGCATCAAGGTCAGAAAAGAGGTTTTGGAAAATTGACATTTAATCAGAAGTAGAAGGTATACAAAGTAATAAGTTATAAGCAATTCTAGTATTTACCCCACTTTGGGAATGAAGCAGACTATGCTGTGGCTAGTGATGAGTTTAGATAATTTCCAGGTATGAGTCAGAGCAGGAGATTGATATGCTATGTAGCTAGGGCTTTCTTTTAAAAAAATGAGATATAATTTTAATACTATGAAATTCACCTTTGGGACACCTGGGTGGCTCAGTCAGTTGAGTGTTTGACTCTTGATTTCAGCTCAGGTCATGATCCCAGGGTTATAGGATTGATCCCCACTTTAGGCTCCCTGCTGAGCATGGAACCTGCTTGAGATTCTCTCTCCCTTGGTCCTCCCTCCCCCACTCATGCTCTCTCGCTCCCTCTCTCTCTCTCTCAAAAAATCACCTTTTTAAAGTATACAATTCACTGATTTTAGTATATTCACAAGGTTGTGTAACCATCAGCACTACTTCCAGAACATCTTCATCATTCCAGAAAGAAGCCCTATACCCTTTGGCAGTCGTTCCCCATATCCCCTTTCCCTAGCCCCAGGCTAATCTACTTTTTGTTTATGTGGATTTGCCTATTCTAGACATTTTATGTGTGTGGAATTATATAATATGTGACCCTTTCTTCTATGTTCAGCTTCTTTCACTTAACATAGTGTTTTCAAGGTTTATCCACATTGCAGCATCTATTAGTGCTTAGTTCCTTTTTTAAAAAAAGTTGATTTATTTATTTTGAGAGAGAGAGAGTAAGCAGGTGAGGTGTGGGGCAGGGGTGCGGGGGGAGAGAAAAAGAATCCCAAGCAGGCTCCAAACTGGCAGTGTGACATGGCTTGAGCTGAAATCAAGAGTTGGACGCTTAACTGACTAAGCCTCCCAGGCAGCCTAGTACTTGGTTCCTTGTTATAGATTTTATTCCTTTTTTCCTTTCTATACAATATTCTATTGTATGGATAACCATATTTTATCCATTTATCAGTTGATGGACATTTGAGTTTTTAACACTTCTGTGCTATTATGAATAAGACTGTTATGAGTGTTTATGTACAAATTGTTACATTAACATATGTTTTCAGTTCTTTTAGGTATTTCTCCAGAGTGGAATTGCTGGGTCATGTAGTAACTCTTTTCAACTTTTTGAGGACCTCCAAACAGTTTTCCAAAGTGGCTGGTACCATTTTACATTCCTACCAGGAATGTCTGATGGTTTCACTTTCTTTACATCCTTGATGATACCTACTGTCCTTTTTTTTTTTATGGCTATCTTAGTGTGTGTGATTTTGACTTACGTATCCCTACTGATTAATGATGCTGATCATCTTTTTCATGGGCTTATTGACTATTTGTATGCTTTTTGGAGAAATGTCTATTCAAATCCTTTCCCATTTTTTAATTGGGTTAATTGGGTTGATTTAATTGGGTTTTTGGTTATTAGAGTTCCTCACATGTTATAGATATAAAGGACCTTACCAGAGATATGATTTGCTAATATTTTCTCCCATTCGCTGGGTTGTCTTTTCACTTTTTTTGTCTTCCTTATTTGACGTTGTTGTTTGATATTGTTTTTTAAAGCATGAAGTTTTTAATTTTGATGAAGTCCAATTTATTTTTTATTTCTTGTGTTTTTGACATATATCTAGGAAACCATTTCTTATTTCAAGGTCACAAATATTTACATGATCTATGTTTTCTTCTAGTTTTTAGTTGTATCTCTCACATTTGGGGTTTTGAATCATTTTGCATTAATTTTTACGTGTTGGGTTCTTATACATGTGGATATTTGTTTTTCCCAGCATCATTTGTTGGAAATGCTTGTTTCCCCCTTTGAATTGTCTTGACACACTTGTTGAAAATCAATTAATGGTAGAGTTATGGGTTCATTTTTGGATTCTCAGCTCTATTCTATTGATCCAGCAGATTCCAACGGTTCATTCTCTACGTCAATACCAACACCATGCTGTCTTCATTGTGTAATTTTGTAAGTTTTGAAACTGGAAAGTGTGAGTCCTCCAACTTTCTTTTCCAAGATTTTTGTCTATTCTGGGTTCCTTGAATTTCCTGATGGATCTTAGCATCAGTTTGTCAATTTCTGCAAAAAGAGCTGGAATTTTGATACAGATTGCGTTGATCTATAGATTACTTTGAAGATTATTGACATCTAGTAAATCTTACAATTCATGGACATAGTTGTCTTTCCATTTATTTTGATTTTTTAAAATTTCTTTCAAAACTGTTTTGTAGTTTTCATTGTATAAGTCTTCTACTTCCTTTTCAACATTTATTCACAATAATTTTAGTATTTTTGGTGCTATTATAAATGGAGTTCTTTTCTAAATCTTATTTTATTTATTTCATTTTTGAATTATTACTATATATAGAAATACAACTGACTTTTGCATATTGATTACCTCTTGCAACCTTGCTGAACTCACTTATTAATTTAATTATCTAATTGTGTGTATATATTTCTTAGAATTTTGTATATATTAGATCCTATCATCTGTAAGTAGAGATAGTTTTTCTTCTTTCTTTCCAATTTGGATGCCTTTTATATCTTTTTCTTGCCTAATTGTCTTGGCTGGAATCTCTAGTACAATGCTAAGTAAAAGTAGAGAGAGCAAACATCTTTGTCTTATTGCTGATCTTTGGGGGAAAGCCTTTAGTCTTTCACCATTAGCGTAATGTTAACTGTGTTTTGGGTTTTTTGTTTTTGTTTTTTTAATAGATCCCCTTTATGAGGTTGAGGAAGTTCCCTTTGATTCCTAGATTGCTGACTGTTTTTACGATGAAAGAGTGTTAGATTTTGTCAAATGCTTTTTCTATGCCTATTGAAGTGACCATGTGGTTTTTATCCTTTATTCATATGGTGTATTGCATTAACTGATACTCATATGTTGAACCAACCTTGCATTCCTGGGATAAATTTCATTTAGTCATGGTATATAATCCCTTTTATATATTATTAGGTTTGGTTTGCTAACATTTTGTTTGTAGCTGGGAGATATTTAGTAGATCTTCTGATACTATGCAAGGAGAAATGGAAGGTGCCTCATATTATTCCACTAACTGCTATGTGCCACCACCTTGCTAAAGGCCTTACATATGTTACCTTATTTAAGCTTCTATCTTGCAGATGAGAAAACAAAGGGGCAAAGGTTTTTTTTTGTTGTTGTTGTTTGTTTGTTTGTTTGTTTTGGTTGTTCGGCACTTACCCTGTCTTAAATGATGTTTGATGCTGCAAGGAAAAGAATTGAGATGGAACCAAATAAAACAATGGATTTTTTGAAGGTGTGTTCTGAGTTGTAAAATTAGTTTTATGTATGGAGTAACAGAACTGAACCTGTCATGAGTGTCATCATAGACTAGATATGTTATATCAGGTGAGGCATTGAAGATAGAGAGAAACTAACGTTTTTCTTAATTGTATGGCCACTCTTTTTTTGATATCAGGTAGCACCTAAATCAAAGCCATCTTTAAGCCTCAGGCTTAAAGAAGACACGTTTCCTGCCCTTGAGTAATTAATAGTCTAGTTGTGGATGACATGCAAGCTGTACAGTGAGATTCTAGGCCTCTAGCAAAGGTGGGCACTGGTGTTGGGAGAGTCTGGAATATTCATTGTATACTTAGATGATGGTGATGATGATGACAACGATAATAATAATAATAATAATAATAATAAAGTATGGAGTGATTAGGTATGAAGTATACTGGTTAGTGATTTGGGAGATTTGTGGTCATGTTTGAGGAGGAGAGGCTCTCTGAGTGCTCAACAGTTTGATCATCATGAATTAGGATTGTATGGGCATTCAGCTTCCCAAAGGTGATTGGAATTTGCTGAGAGATGGCAAGTGTGTAGCTGCAGATAGAAATGGCAGTGAAAGTAGACTTTAGAATGGAAAAATAGGAGGTAGGAAGTCTTTGGATTGGCAAATGAATCTAGTTTTGATGAATAGGAGATAAGAATGGTGATTGGTTACTTCTGATGGAAGCCAGGGTAAGGCAGAGGGTGTGGTAGAGAGCTTTAGTGGTGTTGGCAAATTCTATTCCTTAAAGTGAATGGTAGGTCCATGAGAGTTCTTTTTATTAGTAGGCTTTATAACTTATTTATGTTACATTTTAAAATATATCTAATGTTTCAAAAAAGGAGGAGAAGAAAGAAAGAAAAGAAAAGAAAGGAATAGAATTAAGTCCCATCAAGGAACTAATGTGTTAATAATGGAAATGTCAGGTAGCCTTTGCTTAATGTATGTTTTATTATAGCCATCTTGCCTATTTGGAGTCATTAGAGGAATATGTGCTTCTGTATTCTCTTCCATAATCTATAACTGAAAAGGTAATTTCTTAGGGCTGGGTTTTGGGAAGAGGAAAAAAGATGAAGATTTGAAACAGATTTTGTTTCTCCTTTTCAGAGGAGAAAGTGGTAGGTGTGGGAGTGGGAGCTCATGTGTTCAGGCATCAAACTTGGCAGACAACTCCTTCAGAGCAGATGGAGTGAGGATTTCATCGCCTGACAGACTGACTCAGACCTGCCTCCCTGCAGCCAGCCACTACTGAGCATGGTTTGAATCTCTGTCAAAAGCTGCAGGATCTTGTTATTCCTCCTTCTACTCTAGCAGTGGCTAACTCTAACCTTCCCAGGTGAAGAACTGTCCAGGACTCAAGGGAGCCAAGTGTTTCTTCAAGGATCTGATGATATATTTGACCTTGGTCATTTGCAGAGATAGTGGCTTTGATGAAATGGGCATTTCTTAGGTGGTGTTTAAGCAGAGGCTGTAACTTCCAACAGATGACTCCTCCCATCAGTGTTGCTTTAGGGAGGGTTTTTGCATTGGATTGGATTGGATTGCCTATGTGTCCTCCATGCTTCTTTTCTGCCCTGAGGAGATGAGATGTGAAGTGGAAGCTTCTCTACAATCCAGTGATTGGCTTAGTGAGGTCAGCAGAGGAAAAATCCCTGGGAAAGGCTTGGAGTTACTGCCTGAGAAGTAAGCGGCTTTCCAGAAATTACAGATCTTGCTGCCAGTCACGATTTTAGCAACCAGTGAAGATGAACATGTTCTGGATTAGGGCCACAGCCTTTTAGTTGATATCCTTGCCTTTAGTCTCTCTCCTGCCAATCTAGACTGTAAATGCTGCCAGGCTTTTTTTCCCTAAAACCCTGCTTTCATCATGGCACTCTTCATTCAGGTATCTGTCATAGCTGCTGCTCTGCTTCAAGTCTAAGCATAGTGTCTAGCCTTGAAATTTTTTACATCTGGCCTTCATGTTTTATTTTCTTGCCCAGCATTCATTCTGTTCTTCTTTAGCTAAAACCTACCTGCCCTCTAAGACTTAGCTCAATTTCTTCCTCCTTCATGGTAGCGTTTGTCACTGTCATCTGAATTCTGTGAAACATATATGGTAACTTCCAGATAATTCAGTGGTAAATTATTTCATAATCTCTATTTATATATGGACCATCGTGTGTAAGATGATGCTTGGTACTTACCAGTATATTTTGTTAAATAATTAAACATTGAAAGTTTTGTAAATAATAACTAGTATTTGTATATTATATTTGTATCTTAATTCTTCCCCCTTTTTTTTTACATTCCTATTTAAAGATAAAGAAATTGAATCTTTTTTTTAAATTTTTTTAATCTTTATTGATTTTTGAGACAGAGAGCATGAACGGGGGAGGTTCAGAGAGAGAGGGAGACACAGAATCTGAAACAGGCTCCAGGCTCTGAGCTGTCAGCACAGAGCCTGATGTGGGGCTCGAACTCACAGACTGTGAGATCATGACCTGAGCCGAAGTCGGATGCTCAACCAACTGAGCCACCCAGGCACCCCAAGAAATTGAATCTTGAAGAGTTGATGTAATTTGCCCAAGGTCTCACAGTTGCTACGGTAGAGAGAGAACTGGAGCCCAGATTTTTGGGTCTGTTGAAAATGTTGACTTGCCTCAGGCCTTCTTAAAATCCCAGTTTTTCTTAAGGTATTTGTTGATAGTGTTATTTAATTCCATGGAAATATTGTGGGAGTGCACTGAAAAGGTAAGGTCTTCCTGTGAACTGGACAGTTACAAAACATGTTGGGAATCTTTCAAACTCAAATGAATCTGAAGAAGGGAAGTTGGGTAGGTTGATTAGGCCACTCAGATTCATGTCCACCCAGCACCTTAGAATGTGACCTTTTTTTGGAAATAGTTTTTGCAGATGTAATTAGTTAAGGATCTTGAGATGAAATCACCCTAGATTTAGGGTGGGCTCTAAATCCAAAGACTGGTGGTACTTATAAGGATAAGAGGGGATACAGAGAGAAACAGAAAGGAGAAGGCCATGTGAAGATGGAGACAGAGATTGCTGATAGCCCCTAGAAGCTGGAAGAAGCAAGGAACCCAGGCTTCCTTATAGCCTTCAGAAGGAACATAACCCTGCCAACACCTTGATTTCAGACTTCTAGCCTCCAAAACTGTGAGAGATGTTTAGATGTTTTAAGCCACTACATTTATGGTGATATGTAATGGCAGCCTTAGGAAATTAAAACAGAAGGTAAGAAGAATTAGTATTTACTAAAAGGTCTGTTATATACCAGACATGTTCTAGGCACTCTAGTATGTTATTTTATGTTGTCTTCCAACAACTTTATGTAGGTAAGGGTTATTTATCCATAATTTACAGGTCAGAAAAACAAGGCTCAGAAAAATAAAATTAAAAATTGTGTTTTAAGACCCTTCAATCATGTTGTTGTCAGCTATGTACTTTTTTTTTCTTCTGTAGATTGCCTGAGGAACTTAATTTTGCAGCCCCCAGAGTGACTGGGCACTGAATTGTGATGGTCCATCCCCACTAGATTAGTTAAAGATGTGAAACATGGATTAGTCAAAAGAGGGCCAGAAGTCTCATATGACCTTTCTTTTGGGATTAACGTCCAACATCTGTCTCCTCCAGCATCCTTACCTATTCCTTACCTCCTACATATTCACACCTTCTTCATGACACTTTCCCAGATTCTCCTCTCCCTGATATTCTTCTTTCTCTTTATCTCTTTCTCATATGAAATTTTATAGCAGTTTATCTGTTTGAACTTTATTGCACTTAAAACAGTCTTTTTTATTATGCAATTTCTGTTTCTTATTTGCCCACGTATATTGTAGGTTTCTTGAAGATGGGAATCTTGTCATTTTTTAATTTTCCATATTACCTGCTAGGAATCCTTACATGTAACATCTGCTAATTAATTATTAGGTGAATTTCTGTTTTCCTCTTCTCACACTTTACCACTTTCCTTTGGAAGGTAAAGTTTGTCTTTGGTCTCTTCTGTCTGTCTTCTCAGTGACATCGTTATGTCTTGTGATGCACCCCACACCATCTCTGAGCCATCTTGTCTGCTGATTCTCACTCAATTCTCTTCTCAAGTGATTGCTGTGCTGTGGAAAAAATCATTTTATATGAGATTTATCATAATTCTTTCACAATGTGTTATAATTATGTTAGATGTCTTCTTCCCAAACTGCAAACTCCTCAAAAGGAAAGGTTTTTCTTGCTTATTCTTATACCCAAAATACCTCCTAGCTTTTTGCTTTACATTCATTAAATGTTGGCTGAGTGGGTAATTTAAAGGTGTTTTTCTTCCTAGAATGTCTGTATTTTTCTAAGAAGACTGGTAGCTCAACAGAACTTCCAAAGCCTGTTGAATTTGGTGGTGGAATTCAAAAAAATATTAATAAGTGAGGTAGAGGTTTGAATTGCGAGCTTTTTGATCCCCCTAATATTCAACATTATAGGTTACCCACTATTTTATATGGCTGATCCTGCCAAGTGTAGATGGGAAGTAGATCATAAGGCCAAGATCATCTTGAAAAGTGATTCTGAAACTCTCCATATGGAACAGAATTATTTCCTGGAGAGTTTTGTGAAGCTGTCTTTTTATGAAAATAGCTTTTAAGAAACAAAGCAAAACATTTTAAGCTTTAGATAATTCAAGACAGAGCTGATTGAGATCCTGTTTTACAGTTTCTTCCTCCTGGAAGAATAGTATAGTATGATAGCATAGTATAATAGAAAGAACACTGAATTAGGAGTCACAGTGCAAGTTCTGGTCCCAGATATGACACTATTTAGTTATATGATTATATTAGACTATTGTTTTTGTTTTTGCTTCCCAGTGTCTATTTCCCCTTCTTTTAGCATCAGTACTCAGATTTTACTCTGAGGAGCCATCTCCTCCCCAGAATTCAGGCTTTGAGATTTGGACAGAGCCCACTTTACCCCTGGTTCCAGGGATGGACATGTGGTTCATGTTTTGCTAATTAGAGTATTACATTCTTTTGATCATGGATACTGACTTAGGGATGGACACCAATCTCAGTTTAGATCTATGGCTCTGATTTTAGATTAGTTTTTTTGAGAAGATATGTATTCTTTTTATACTGGATGTGAACCTGGGAGTATCTAAGTTTGGGGTCCTCAGGAGAAGTTCTGCCTGGGAGTGAAGCCACAGCAGATGGAGAGCAACCAGGTGTTTTGACGTCCTAAAATCTGTTGAACTCAAAACCTGGACTTTTCAAATATGTGAATTAGTAAATTATATATTTGCCTAGTTTACAGTTGCAAATGTAAGAGTTCTAATTTAAAAAGTGACATTAAGCTTTTCTGAGTACCTTTAAAATAAGTACACTGGGCTCATTAAGAGGTAGATTTACTACTGTCTTGATACATGTTTGAGATAAACTGGATTTTTTCACCAGAATAATCCAGATATGTGGTATAGATATTCTTGGTACTACTAGATTGTCACTGCATTTCCATATAGTTAAGTCTGATGTTTCAATGGATTTATAAAATCGTAGTATAGTATTTGTAACCTTGGCCAAATCTCAACCTCTGAATTTTAGTTTCTTTTCTTAGGATGCTGATACTGATAACTCTTTTGTTCAACTCACAAAGTCAAATGGTGGAATGAAATCAGAGGGTCAGATAAAAAGTATAATTTCGACCTTAAAGGATGGGTAGGATTCAGATGAGGGGAGGAGAGGTAGGGCATGAACATGAACAGTATGAGCAAAGGCAAAAAAGAATGGGAATTCTTCTGTAAGTCAAACTTTTTTATACTTCTGGTGGAATATTAGGTTTCATTTTGTCTTTTTCACTATCTAAGTAATTAGGATATTGAAAGATTTGAAATAAGATCCTTGTGGAAAAGTAAAGCGTTCCAGAAACGATTTAGTAACTCTCTAAAATTATTTTGCCCTGTGGTCAAAATAATTCTAAGCAACTATTTTCCATACTTTCATAGGAAAGAACTAGGGGAATACACAGGAGATATTTAGAATCTTATAAAGACATTTATTTAAACATTAGAATCCCTCAAAATAGGAGTCTTTTTATCTTGGGTGATGGTTACCTAGTGTGGAGACCCTGAGATCTCGAGACCAGCCATTGGCATCCCTTTTCACTTAACTCTACCTGGTCATGATTTCTTACTGTGAACTACAGCACATTCCTTCTAGTGGGGAATAAGAACAATACCTATAATGTAGGTTTTCTATATTTTATTGTGCTCTTTGGTATAGGGTTTATAGAATTCATAGAACTTCAGCGCTGAAAGAGTAATAATAATAATAATAATAATAATATAATAATAATAATATAGTAACTATTGAGTACTAGATGTGTGCTATCTACTGTGCTAATCTCTTTACATATTTAATTCTTACAATTATTCTATCAGATATTGTAGTTATTTCTATTTTATGCATGAAGAGATTGAAGATTACAAAAGTTAAATGTACTCCAGGTCATTCAGCTAAGAAGTTGCAGAGCTGGAATTATTATAAGTCTGTATGCCTTAAGGATTGTATGATCCAGAGGTTCCCAGCCTGGGCTTTCCAGGTGGTTATTTTGAGTCTTAGTCCCTGAACTTTCAATCCAGTCATTCCACTATGCCACCACCAGGGGGCTGTACCTGTGGTGTAACAAAATCTGTGCTAAAAATGAACTTAAAAGGCGTTTACTGCATTTAGTATTTTAGGGTGTGTTTTTTTAACCTCAGCGACTGCTTAAGATTGAGATATTATTATAAGTTAGAACTATCAGAATTTAATATTTTTCTGATACAATAAAAGAGTGAATAAAAAAATACATAAATTAATTTGTCATTTGCTGTAAATAAGGGTTTTGTTAAAATGTAAAATAAGTTAAAACGAGATAACTAACAATGAAGAGAAATGTATTTCAGGTTTTCTTTTCTGGGTTAAATAAATAAATGGCCATACTGTTTTTCTATTTGAATAGATATTTTTATTGTGTTTTTTGTTTTGTCCTTGAAAGATTCTATTGCTTAGACCACTACCGGTATTGCCACCACTAATAACAATCATTTGACTAACCTTTTGTATTTTACATAGTACTTTCTCATATGTTATTGCCCCAGACAAAATTAATTTTTCTATCTTTTCTGTTTCCATAGGCCTCTGCACATAGCCATGCATTGTGTTTTAACTATTTTTTATGTCATTTACCCCCCCACAGTTCCCCACACCCCATTCCCAGAACAGTATTCATAGTCAGCTGATTTGTGGTCCTTGTGGGGTTGGAGTACTGCCATGTTGAGTGGTGGGGAGCTTAGGACTGCCTCCCAGAAGCACAAGAGAGAATTATGCAGAATTTGAATCTGCTGGAGTCATGAAGAAAAAAGTTAAAGTCAGTTATGGTTAGAAATAAAGTGAAGGTTGAATTTATAGCATAGTGTAGTGGGAAAATAAGATTAGACTTTGGAGTCCAAGGAATTCTTTCCTTTCCCCATTTACCAGACATTTATTCATTGTCAAAGCACCCTGTACTTCTTGACAATGGTATTTATTATAACTGAAATTTAATAATTATTTGTGTAATGATTATATTTTCCTCTAGCAAACATATTTAATCAGGAAAGAGACTGTTAGTATTGTTCAGTTGCATTCTCTGCACCTAGCACAGCAACTGATATAGTTTAGGTGCTCAGTAAATATTTGTTGAATGAATACATGGATGAATGTCTGGTAAATTGGGGGGAGGGTTAAAATTGGCTTGACCAAATCTGAAGGTTTGGAAAAGGTTTCACTGAGGATATTACATTCCAACTGAGATCTGAAGGATGAATAGGAGTTTGCTAGGCAAATGAGGAGAACCACATTCCGGGAGAAAGAACATTTGTGAAGCTTCTAAAAAGGAAAGAGCATAGTTTGAAGAAATGCATTTCCATGTTACTGGAATGTAGAGAAGGGAGAGAGGTATAAAATGAGAATTAACAAAGTTTAGGTCATGCAGAGGCTTAAAGCTTTGCTAAGTATTTTGTACTTTATTCTAATAGAAATGAGAAACTATAACAGTTTTGATAGATGAGAGCCATGATTAAATATTTTTTTGAAATGACTGCTCTGGCTGCAATCTAGTGGAGACTGAATTGGAGGAGGGGAAATGTGGATGCTGGGAAATGATTAAAAGGCCATTTCAGGAGCCCAGGTGAGAGATGACATTGGCTTGGACCAAAATAGTGGCAGTGGAGATGGAGAGAGGTGGAATAACATAAGAAATATTTAATAGATACAATTATCAGGACGTGATGATTGATAGGAGATGAAGGAGAGGGATGTAGCAAAATATGTCTACTAGATTTCTGGGTGGGCACTTGGGTGGATGCGGGTGATGTTTATCAGATGAGGAGTACTAGAAAGCCTAAAGGAAGAGATTTTAGGGGGAGATGAGGAGAGTTATTTTAGACATGTTACATTGAAGTGCCTATGACACATCCATCTAAAGGATCATTATGAGCAGTTGGGTATATCGGTTTGAACTTCAGGAAGGTGTATTTTTTTCCATATGAGGACAGAAAGAACTACTTTATTCATTTTTTTCATGACTGCATGGCGTTTCATTGTATATACTAAAGTACTGATTATATGCCATAAGTAACTGAAGGAAAAAGTAAATAATGAGAGAGAAGAATAATTGATAATATTATTTTAAAAATATTTTTAGTGTTTATTTATTTTTGAGAGAGACAGAGTGTGAGTGGGGGAGACACAGAGAGGGAAGGAGACACACAACCTGAAGCAGGCTCCATGCTCTGAGCTGTAAGCACAGAGCCAGACATGGGGCTCGAACTCCTGAAGTGTGAGATCATGACCTGAGCCAAAGTTGGATGCTTAACTGACTGAGCCACCCAGGTGCCCCAATAATGTTATTTTTAACAGCAAGAGGGAATTAGGTCCAGCTCACAGGTGGTTTTGGTCTTAGATAAGAGGAGAGCCACTTGATTTATTATTTTAACAGAAGGGATGGAGGAGAATATGGACGAAGACACAGAAAGTTGTGTAGATTGGATGGTGGGAAGTTGAGGATATATCCATCTGGTGGATTCTATTTTCTCTGTTAAGTAGGAGGCTAGGTCATCTACTGAGAACGAGGAAGGAAGGGGTGCTATTTGAAGGGAATAAATAGGATTTAAAATTACCACTGTCTTTTGACCAAACACATGATTTATTGACAGTTAAAAACCTTGTTGAGGTGCCAGTCTGCCCTGCTTTTCTTTTTTTCATTCCTCAGCAACTTGGGGTATACTTGAAGAAGGTGGATAATTGAGCTTATCAAGGGGTTTTGAGGTTTTATCAAGTGGAGAGGGTGAAAGGTAAAGGAAATTTAGGTTCTTGAAATACTAGGTCATGGAATCCAAGTTGAATAGAGAGGCAAAAGAAGATAGGAGGGGAGTAGGGACAGGGGCAGTGGTTCTCAAACTTTAGTGTGTGCATTCAGAATTATCTGGAGGATTTATTAAGGTGAAGATTGCTTTTGTTTGTAAAATAGGAGGTAAAGTTCTGGTGTCTTTCTCACTTGGTGGTTGTAGATGTTAGGGAGGCATCATGTGAATTTTCTCTTTAATTTGAAGAGAGCTATTAACATACTTTTTGCTCAGCTGTTCAGATTTAAGGTGGTTCAATAAATTATAAATTAGCAAATAACTCTGGAGTGAAAATACTTTAGCTCCCCCCACCCCTTTGGTACCTGATTGGGAGATCCTCTACAAGTTACATACTTTGTGTATTCCAACCTTTTGCTCTGACTTATAGGCAAAGTAGCCATTACTTGTCTTTAGTGGATTGAACATTTTGTGTGACCCCAGTTGAAAGAGTTTTTAAAATGAGGGAATCAAGGGGTGCCTGGGTGGCTCAGTCTGTTAAGTGCCTGACATCGGCTCAGGTCATGATCTCATGGTTCCCGAGTTTGAGTCCCACATTGGGGTCTATTGACAGCTCAGAGTCTGGAGCCTGCTTCAGATGCCGTGTCTTCCTCTCTCTCTGCCCCTCCCCCGCTCATGCACGCACAATCTCTCTCTAAAAAATAAAAAAACATGTAAAAATTTAAAATGAGGCAATCACCATTTCCTATGTTTTACTTTCCCAAGGGGATGGTATGAGATTTCATTCTTTTTTTAACAAAAGTTTTTTTAATTCTTTTGAGGTGGTTTTTAACATACAACGTCTCCGTTTCACTTATAGAGTTCAGTGATTATTATAAAGATGGTGGCAATAGCTAACTTTTATTGAGCACTAATTGTGTGCCAGGCATTGTTCCAGTTACACAGTACAATGCTTTAATGCAGTATTTAATTTAATCCTCTCAGTAGGCTTATGAGGGCATATACTATTTTTCCCTTTTTTTATAAATAAGTCACGCGTGACTTAAGAAAGGTAAGTAATATGCCCAAGTAATGGGCATAGTGAGTGCCCATAGGTAAGTAATGTTCCCAAGCGTGACTTAAGGAAGGTAAGTAATATGCCCAAGTAATGGGCATAATAAGTGATAGTTAGGGTTCAAATCCAAGTTTGTCCAATTTCAAGCCTCGGTTTACAATTGCTATACAGGAATTGTAGCAGTCAACACAGTAGTGCCTACTTTTAGTCATTGTATCAGCTGCTTTATTAATTTTGCAATCCCGCAGACTTACACTCTGGAAGCTTTATGTGTCAGTCTTTTGAGTTCTGTGTAAGATGGGATTATCAGAATTCATGAATATGCAGGTGAGACATGGTGAAACTTGATGTTTGGAGATGCTTATGGTCCCATCTTTGTTTGTTTGTTTATTAGAGAGTGAGTGAGTGAGTGAGAGAGAGAGAGAGAGAGAGAGAGAGAGAGAAGGGAGGCGCAGAGAGAAAGACAGAATCTGAAGCAGGTCAGCACAGAGCCTGAAAAGTGGCTCGAACTCAAAAACCTGACCTGAGCTGAAGTCGGACACTTAACCGACTGAGCCACCCAGGGGCCCTGCTTATGGTCTCATCTTTATCATTCATTCAACAAGTATCAGTGAACACTTAGGGGGAGGGTATATCAGTCCATTGTGCTAGGTGTATTATAAAACAGTCTAAATTCTTATCAGCTTAGTATAACTTTGGGAAGTTTAACATTGGGGATCAAAGGAGAAGTAGAGAAGAATTGTGGAAAGAACATTACATTGAAGGTTGAGAGACTTAGGTTCTAGTCTGGTACTGGAATGCTATAGATGACCTGAAGTTTGTAAAGGAAATGGTACAGTACTTCCTGTAAAATGACTAGTACGTGTTGAATGAAAACTGTGGTTTGGAATTCATTTTGTTTTGCAGTCCTGTGTTCTCTGTTATGGCATTCTTCTCTTTTGTTTGTTCATATATCCATTGGGCAGTGCATATATTTGTGTCACACCACACAATCTATGTGTGGTTGATAGATTTGGAAACTTAAGTCCAGAGTAGAAGGCAAATACCAGGCAGAGATTAAATCAGCACCCTGGAGAGCTCCAAGTGAGCGCTGGAGCTGCACATCACAAACCACTCTTAGTAGTTCTTAGGCTATCAATGATTGTAATTCTCTGCAAGAAACTTAGAATGCTTGCGGATCCTTAAGTTACTCTCTTCATTTAGTGTAGATTCTTTGACAGTAATGGTTACAGTTTGGAATGATTTCATACATTTGTAGACTTGAAAAGATCTTCATTTTAAAAAGAGGGAGAGAGAACAGAGACCCAGAGGGAGAATAGCAAAAGGATAAGTGCCTTGCCAAGGGATTTTAGCAAGTCGTTAGAAAAGTCTGGACAAGAATCCAAGTCTTCTGACATGCAGGCCAGTGCTTAGTATGTGATGATAGACCTACCTGTCTTTGACTCTTTAAGTGTCCTCTCAGTAAAAGCAGTTCAGATTATGAGGATAAAAGAAGTAATAAATCCTACAGAATATGTTTAAAAAATTATAGCTTTTCTGGATGAACAGGAATTTAAGATGATTGCATAGGACTGTGGCAAGGGGAAATATTCAGGTTCTATTAGTGGCTTTCAGTGGACAATATTTTTTTTATTAGACTATAAGCAGAGGGCACTACGCTGAGAGATGAATTGCTACATTGTTCTACGTCTCTGACAGAGGGACACAGACTGATAATTTCTCCTCCAAAGCTACTGTTGATCTTCTAGTTTTGGGTAGTGGCGGTCTGTTTCTCAAATTCTGCTGCCCCAATAAGTTTTCTTAGTACAGATGAATCTCCAAATTTCAGAACTGAAATGTCTTAGAGCTCCTATGGTCTACCTCCTTTATTTTATGGAATACTTTAAAATGTTTGTTTATTTATTTTGAGAGAGAGAGAGCAGAGGAGGGGCAGAGAGAAAGAGAAACCCAAGCAGGCTCGCACTTTCAGTACAGAGCCCGATGTGGGGCTTGAACTCACGAAACATGAGATCATGACCTGAGCTGAAATCAAGAGTCAGATGCTTAACCGACTGAGCCACCCAGGCATCCCTGGACTACCTTAGTTTTGAGCTACTCTTTAACATTAAGTGAGTCCTAGAGCTCTGAAATGGAATACTTAGACTAGTTCTTGCATCACCCCACTTGGAGATGGCTTACCAAAGACCTTCTCTGGACCAGAGGGTATATTTCTTAAATGGGTTAATTGCAAAGACTGTCTCTTGAATCACACTGTACAAAAGCATCTGCTTCAAGACTTGCATGTACCTGAGGTATTAGGATCTCACCTCTTCAGGCAAAAACTCTCAGATATTCATTCAGCTTCTCCAAGAAAGAAGCTTTTCAGAGGCCAGAAATCTTATTAAATCCACCATATATTTCCCATGGGGCCTCTGCTTCTGAGTTGGCTCCCTGCTAGTTTCCTCTACCATTCTGTTTCTTTATGTTGTGCTTTTTAATGATGATAATTCTTTGGCTTTGACTAGTGTTTTGGTTTTAAAGCATGTTAACACATCCTTATTTAATCCTCAAACCAATCATATGAGATGAATATTATCCACATTTTAGTATCTAGATTCAGCAAACATTTATTGAATGCTACCTACACACTAGACATTTTGCTAGACTGTCTCATATATATGATTTAAAATTTTTGTTTAGTGTTTATTTAATTAGCTGTGTGACTTTTTAAATTTTTTTTTACATTTATTTAATTTTGAGAGACAGAACACAAGTGGGGGAGGGGCAGAGATAGGAGGAGATACAGAATCCAAGCAGGCTTCAGGCTCCAAGCTGTCAGCACAGAGCCTAACGTGAGGCTCGAACCCACAAACTGTGAGATCATGACCTGAGCCAAAGGTGGATGCTTAACCGACTGAGCCACCCAGGCACCCCGCTGTGTGGCTTTTTAAAAATATAATTTATTGTCAAATTGGCTTATATACAACACCCAATGCTCATCCCAACAAGTGCTCTCCTCAATGCCCTTCACCCACTTTCCCCTCTCTCCCACCAGCCCCCCGCCATCAATCCTCAGTTCTCTGTATTTAAGAATCTTTTATGGTTTGCCTTTCTCCCTCTCTGTAACTATTTTTTTCCTCTTCCCTTCCCCCATGGTCTTCTATTAAGTTTCTCAAGATCCACATATGAATTAAAACATGATATCTGTCTTTGACTGACTTCACTTAGCATAATACCCTCCAGTTCCATCCACGTGGCTGCAAATGGCATGATTTTATTCTTTCTCATTGCCAAGTAGTATTCCATTGTATATGTGAACCACATCTTTATCCATTTATCAGTTGATGGACATTTACGCTCTTTCCATAATTTGGCTATTGTTGAAAGCACTGCTATAAACATAGGGGTACATGTGCCCCTATGCATCAGGACTCCTGTATTCCTTGGATAAATTTCTAGTAGTGCTATTGCTGGGTCATAGGGTAGTTCTATTTTTAATTTTTTGAGGAACCTCCACACTGTTTTCCAGAGTGGCTGCACCAGTTTGCATTCCCACCAACAGTGCAAGAGGGTTCCCGTTTCTCCACATCTTCACCAGCATCTATAGTCTCCTGATTTGTTCATTTTAGCCACTCTGACCTGTGTGAGGCGGTATCTCAGTGTGGCTTTGATTTGTATTTCCCTGATGATGAGTGGCGTTGAGCATCATTTCATGTGTCAGTTGGCCATCTGGATGTCTTCTTTGGAAAAGTGTCTATTCATGTCTTCTGCCCATTCCTTCACTGGATTATTTGTTTTTTGGGTGTGGAGTTTGGTGAGTTCTTTATAGATTTTGGATACTAACCCTTTATCTGATAGGTCATTTGCAAATATCTTGTCCTATTCCATCTGTTGTCTTTTAGTGTTGTTGATGGTTTCCTTTGCTGTGCAGAAGCTTTTTATCGTGATGAGGTCCCAATAGTTCATTTTTGCTGTTAATTCCCTTGCCTTTGGAATTGTGTTGAGTAAGAAATTGCTGTGGCTGAGGTCAAAGAGGTTGTCACCTGCTTTCTCCTGTAGGGTTTTGATGGTTTCCCGTCTCACATTCAGATGTTTCATCCATTTTGAGCTTATGTTTGTGTATGCTGTAAGCAAGTGGTCTAGTTTCATTCTTCTACATGTTGCTGTCCAGTTCTCCCAGCACCACTTGCTAAAGAGACTGTCTTTTTTTCCATTGGATACTATTTCCTGCTTTGTCAAAGATTAGTTGGCCATACATTTGTAGGTCCTATTCTGGGTTCTCTATTCTATTCCCTTTGTCTATATGTCTGTTTTTGTGCCAATACCATACTGTCTTGTTGATTACAGCTTTATAGTAGAGGCTAAAGTCTGGGATTGTGTTGTCTTCTGCTTTGGTTTTCTTTTCTTTTTTTTTTTTTTAATTTTTTTTTCAACGTTTTTTATTTATTTTTGGGACAGAGAGAGACAGAGCATGAACGGGGGAGGGGCAGAGAGAGAGGGAGACACAGAATCGGAAACAGGCTCCAGGCTCCGAGCCATCAGCCCAGAGCCTGACGCGGGGCTCGAACTCACGGACCGCAAGATCGTGACCTGGCTGAAGTCGGACGCTTAACCGACTGCGCCACCCAGGCGCCCCCTGCTTTGGTTTTCTACTTCAGTATTACTTTGGCTATTTGGGGTCTTTTGTGGTTCCATTCAAATTTTAGAATTGTTTATTCTAGCTTTGAGAAGAATGCCAGTGCAATTTTGATTGGGATTGCATTGAATGTGTAGATTGCTTTGGGTAGTATTGATATTTTAACAATATTTATTTTTCCAATCCATGAGCATGGAATGTTTTTCCATTCTTTGTGTTGTCTTCAATTTCCTTAATAAGCTTTCTATAGTTTTCAGCATACAGGTCTTTTACATCTTTGGTTAGGTTTATTCCTAGGTATTTTATGGTTCTTGGTGCAGTTGTAAGTGGGATCAGTTTCTTTATTTCTCTTTCTGTTGCTTCATTATTGGTGTATAAAAATGCAACCAATTTCTATACATTAATTTTGTACCCTGCGACTTTTGCTGATTTCATGTATCAGTTCTAGCAGTCTTTTGGGGGAGTATTTCAGATTTTCCATGTAGAGTTTCATGTCACCTGGGAAAAGTGAAAGTTTGACTTCTTTGCCAATTTTGATGCCTTTTATTTCATTTTGTTGTCTGATTGCTGATTCCAGGACTTCCAAAACTAATGTTAAATAACAGTGGGGTGACAGTGGACATCTGTCGTGTTCCTGATCTCAGGGGAAAAGCTCTCAGTTTTCCCCCACCCATTGAAGATGATATTAGCTGTGGGATTTTCATGTATGGCTTTTATGATGCTTAAGTATGTTCCTTCTATCCCAACTTTCTTGAAGGTTTTTATTAGGAAAGGATGCTGTATTTTGTAAAATGCTTTTTCTGCATCTATTTACAGAATCATATGGTTCTTATCCTTTCTTTTACTAATGTGATGTATCACATTGATTGATTTGCGAATATTCAACCAGCCCTGCACTGGGCCAGATGGACTTGACAGATATATTTAGGACTTTTCATCCTAAAGCAGAATATACATTCTTCTTTAGTGCACATGGAACATTCTCTAAGATAGATCACAAACTGCGTCATAAAACAGCCCTTAATAAATATAAAAGAATTGAGGTCATACTATGCACACTTTCAGATCACAATGCTATGAAACTTGAAATCAACCACAGGAAAAAGTTTGGAAAACCTCCAAATGCATTGAGGTTAAAGAACATCTTACTAAAGAATGAATGGGTCAACTAGGCAATTAAAGAAGAAATTAAAAAGTGTATGGAAACAAATGAAAATGAAAACAAAACAATCCAAACCCTTTGGGATGCGGGGAAGGCAGTTGTAAGAGGAAAATACTTTGCATTTCAGGCCTATCTCAAGAAATAAGAAAAGTTCTCATGTGTATGATTTTTAAAAGTCTCATAGTATCTCAGTAAGGTATTGTTCACATGTACAGAAGAAAAACTAGAAGCTTAAAGAGGTTAAGTAAGGAACTTCTGTTCTACTCATTTCTGGCTTTTTTGTTTGTTTGGTTTGTTTGTTTCTAAATACCTGACACCTGATTAGAACTGTGGTTAGCACTTAGGGAGAAGCAATAGACATGTTTGATATTATCAAATTTATGCAGTGTCTGAGGGAGTCAAGATTTGTAAAGACAAGGTAGAATTTAATCTAATATTAAAAGTTGACTATTGGTTATACTTCCAAGAAAAAAAAATTAAGTTGACTCTTAGAAGAGGGGAAAAAACCAAATCTGAGTGGACCAGAGAAATTAATACAGGCTTATGGAGAGAAGATAGAACCTTAATTGAGGGATCTGGAACCTTTTTGGGTCCCTGATCTGTGGATAACAAGATAAAGAGTTAGGTTAGGAATGGTAAACTAGATAGAGATATTGGTGGGAAGAGAGATTAGAGCCAGGAAAACAAGTTAGGTTATTTTAATCAAAATTACCTGTAGAAGCCAGGTATGATCATATCTTCCTTCTTACTAGGGAAAAGAGTTTTTGGTTGTTTTTTTTTTATTAAAAAAATTTTTTTTAACGTTTATTTATTTTTGAGACAGAGAGAGAGCATGAACGGGGGAGGGTCAGAGAGAGAGGGAGACACAGACTCTGAAACAGGCTCCAGGCTCTGAGCAGTCAGCACAGAGCCCGACACGGGGCTCGAACTCACGGACCGTGAGATCATGACCTGAGCCGAAGTCGGCCACCTAACCGACTGAGCCACCCAGGTGCCCTGGTTGTTGTTGTTGTTGTTTTTTTAAATACCAAAGGGTCATAATATTCTTAAAATTCTTAGCTTTGCCCCATTCAGTTTAGCTTTCAAAGAAATGGTAGGTAGGGGATTTGGTTTCATAGCCCACTTTTCTTCCTTTGATCCCAAAATGCTGCTCTGAACTTGCTGCTGTTTTTCATGCCTCTTTCTGTTTTTTCAGTATACTTCCACACGTTTCATTTTGCCTTTACAACAACCCTGCTGCAAAAGGCATGACAGGTATTATTTCCATTTGGCAAGTGAAGAGACTGAGACAAAGGTAAACTAGGCAACTTGTGCAAGATCACACATTGAATTACTTGAGGGCTAAGAATAGGATTCTGATTGTGTAGTCCTTCTTTCTCATTACCTGGTAGAGAGAATTTTAGCTCTCACACTCATCCTCTACTCTCCATCTACCAAATTTAATTACTCCACAGTTTGTACTTATATCAGTGATTAATGTTTACGTTATTATAATTATGTAAATACAGTTTTCTGCAGAGTTAGATGATATATACCATGATTACAATGCTTACCATACACAATTCCCCCAACACGCTGCACCCTGGAGTTAACAATATTCTGATGTTTTTCCTTGAATAATTTTTACAAACAAATTAAAAACTTACATGGTTTCTCAGAATCCATTATATATTTGTGACTTGCTCCATGTTCCTTAGACAACAGCTTGAAGCAAGCATTAAATGCTAATTCTGGGAGGTGCAATGTCAGGGCAGCAAGAATGATGAAGGTAGAGGGAAGTGAGGCAGGACAAATAGGAAGCAAATGCAAGGTGATGCATTACTTCACTGGCTACTGCTTTGCAACAAGCTATGAAGAGATAACAGCTGGTCGTTTGGCAGATTTCATTACTCACCCACTCAGGACATTTCCTTATGGGCTGTACTGAAAATTGCTAGAATAATCTACCAGAAAGAGGGAAAGGGATTTTATCTTTTAATTTTCCTATGTTTTCTGCTTCCCACTAGTTAAAATTTTCCCCATGAAGAATAAACTCTCTCCCCACCCTTCTTGTATGTACCATCAGATGTGTCTTTGGCAATTTGGGGGAAGCGACATTTTACTATCCATAGTGTGATACTTTATCTGAATCTGGAAGTTGTGGGAGGAGCCAGAGACACCCCGAGTGGAACTCTTTGAGCCCCCACAGAATCACTATGGTGGCAGCTCAAGACAGAGTAAAACCAAGAGAATCTGATGAGGAGCAAGAGATGTGTCTAATACAATCAAGTACTAACAATATCTGAAAAATCTACCAATTGTCCCTTCTTCCATCCCCTCTCTGGAGATCTCCCTCCCAGAAATCTCCATTCTGTTTCAAGCTGTATATTCGCTTTCTAGGCCTGTTGTATTCAGGGGCTTCTTTTTACTGCTGTCTTAGGGAGTAGCTACTGTTTGACAGATCCCACTTTTTCCTTTTTGCTTTACTTTAATTCTTCAGGAGCACAACTTCTAGGAGTTTTTTTTAAAGAAAGGGTACCTAAGAGATGAATCTTCTGAGAAATTGCATGTTCAAAAATTTTGTTATTCTACTCATACATTTGATTTACAGTGTAGTAGAGTATAGAATTGTAGGTTGAAAATAATTCTTCGCCAAAATTTAGAAAATTACTTCTTTCTTCTAGCATCTTGTATTACTGTTGAGAAGTTTAACATTGATAGGTCAAGAAGGCAGAATTAAAAATTAAAAAAATTTTTTTGAACGTTTATTTATTTTTGAGACAGAGAGAGACAGAGCATATACGGGGGAGGGTCAGAGAGAGAGGGAGACACAGAATCTGAAACAGGCTCCAGGCTGTGAGCTGTCAGCACAGAGCCCGACGCGGGGCTCGAACTCACAGACCATGAGATCATGAGCTAAAGTCGGATGCTTAACCGACCGAGCCACCCAGGCGCCCCAGAATTAAAAATTTTAAAGCATTATGCCTGACCTTTTGGATATACAGATTTTATATCTAGCAATTTAAGAATATACCTTTTCCTCAAGTGTACATGGAACATTTATACAAAAATAATATGAACAAGTCATAGTATAGCAATGAATTTCAAAAATAGATATTACAAAGAATAATCTTTGACTACAACATAATGAAATTAGAAGTAAATACAAAAAGATAAAATTTTTAAATTTTCATGTATTTTGAAAAATTAAAAACAAACTAAGTAGTTAATGCAATTTATTTAAAAAAAATTTTTTTTTAACGTTTATTCATTTTTGAGACAGAGAGAGACAGAGCATGAATGGGGGAAGGTCAGAGAGAGAGGGAGACACAGAATCTGAAACAGGCTCCAGGCTCTGAGCTGTCAGCACAGAGCCCGACGCGGGGCTCGAACTCATGGACCGCGAGATCATGACCTGAGCCGAAGTTGGACGCCCAACCGACTGAGCCACCCAGGCGCCCCAATAGTTAATGCAATTTAAAAATATCTAGTATTGAATAATAAAACATTACACAGTATTTGAGGGATAAAACAAAAATGAGTATAGAAGAAAATTTATCTTCTAAAATACATATATTAGATAAGAAAGCGTTAATGATTACAGCTTTGTAATAAAGCTTGAAGTTTGGAATTGTGATTCCTCTTACCATGCTTTTCTTTTTCAACATTACTTTGGCTATTTGAGGTGTTTTCTTGTTCCATATAAATTTTAAATAGTTTGTTCTAGCTCTGTGAAAAATGCTGGCATTATTTTGACAGGGATTGCATTGAATGTGTAGATTGCTTTGGGTAGTATAGACATTTTAGCAATATTTGTCTTTCCAATCCATAAGCATGGAATATTTTTCTATTTCTTTCTTTAATCTTCAATTTCTTTCATAAATGTTCTATAGTTTTCACTATACAGATCTTTTAACCTCTTTGGTTAGGTTTATTCCTAAGTATCTTATGGTTGTTGATACAAGTGTAAATGGGATCGACTTCTTGCTTTCTCTTTCTGCTGTTTCATTATTGGTGTACAGAAATGCAACAGATTTCTATACACTGGTTTTATATTCTGCAACTTTACAGAATTTATGGATCAGTTTTAGTAATTTTTTGGTGGAGTTTTTCAGGTTTTCCACATGGAGTATCATGTTGTCTGCAAAGAATGAAAGTTTGACCTCTTCCTTGCTGGTTTGGATGTCTTTTATTTCTTTTTGTTGTCTGATTGCTGAGGCTAGGACTTCCAGTACTGTGTTGAACAATGGTGAGAGTGGACATCCCTGTCATGTTCCTTACTGTAGAGGAAAAGCTGTCAGTTTTTCCCCAATGAGGATGATACTAGCTGTGGGTCTTTCATATATGGCCTTTATGATGTTGTGGTATGTTCCTTCTATCCCTACTTTCTTGAGGTTTTTTTTTTGTTTTTTTTTTTAATCAAAAACGGATGCTGTATTTTGTCAAATGCTTTTTTGGCATCTATTGAGAGGATCATATGGTTCTTATCCTTTTGTTGATTAATGTGTATCACATTGATTGATTTGTGGATATTGAACCACCCCACAGCCCAGGAATAAATCCCACTTGATCATGGTGAATAATTCTTTTAATGTACTGTTGGATTTGATTTGCCAGTATCTTGTTAAGAATTTCTGCATCCGTGTTCATTAGGGATGTTGGTCTGTAATTCTCTTTTTCAGTGGGGTCTTTGTCTGCTTTTCCAGACTTCAAGCTATCCTACAAATCTGTAATCATCAAGACAGTATTGTCCTGGCACAAAAACAGACACATAGATCAATAGAACAGAATAGAGAACCCAGAAATGGATAGAAAACTATTTGGTCAACTCATTTTTGACAAATCAAGAAAGAATGTCCAATGGAAAAAAGACTTTAAACAAATGGTGCTGGAAAAACTGGACAGTAACATGTAGAAGAATGAAACTGGACCAATTTATAACACCATACAGAAAAACAAATATAAAATGGATGAAACACCTAAATGTGAGACAGGAAACCATCAAAATCCTAGAGGATGACACAGGCAGCATCCTTTTTGACTTTAGCCATAGCAACTTCTTACTAGACAGGTCTCTGGAGGCAAGGGAAACAAAAGCAAAAGTGAACTATTGAGACTTCATCAAGATAAAAAGTCTTCTGCACAGTGAAGGAAACAACAAAACTAAAAGACAACTTACAGAATGGGAGAAGATATTTGTAGATGACATATCAGATAAAGGACTAGCATCCAAAATGTATAAAGAACTTACCAAACTTGACACCTAAAAAATAAATAATCCAGTTAAGAAATGGGCAAAAGACATGAACAGATACTTCTCCAAAGAAGACATACCAGTGGCTAACACACACATGAAAAAATGGTCGACATCAGTCATCATCAGGGAAATACAAATCAAAACCACAATGAGATACCACCTCACATCTGTCAGAAAGGCTAAAATTAACAACTCAGGAAACAACAGATGTTGGTGAGGATGCAGAGTAAGGGGAAGCCTCTTATACTGTTGGTGGGAACACAAACTGGTGCAGCCACTCTGGAAAACAGAATGCAGATTCCTCATAAAATTAAAAATAGAACTACCCTATGACACAGCAATTGCTCTACTAGGTATTTATCCAGAGGATACAAGAGTGCTGATTCGAAGGGGCATGTGCACTCCAAAGTTTATAGAAGCACTATGATCAATAGCCAAATATTGAAAGAGCCCAAATGACCATCGACTGATGAATGGATAAAGAAGATGTGGTGTGTGTGTGTGTGTGTGTGTGTGTGTGTGTGTGTGTGTGTACACACACATCTTTGTAATTGTGAATCTTCTAGTTCATAAACATGATGTATCCCACCATTTATTTGATGCTTCTGTAACCTCCCTCAGTTTCATTTTGTTGTTTTTCAGTGTGGAAGTCTTTCACATATTTTGTTGTCTTCATCCATGGGTGCTTGGTGGCTTTTTTTAAATGTTATTATAAATGGTATTACTCTTTGGATTTTATTTTTATTTATTGGTTGCTGGGATATAGAAATAAAATTTTGCATAAAAATGACAAAAATAGAGTATTTCCATTTTTCAGCTCCTAGTGCAAAATGTATCTAAACATTGAACATCAGCAGCAGTTAATATCACACACAAAAAAGAGACAAGCAGACATTATGCACTCCTGATAAAAGAACATAAAGGCATCTAACATGAGTCTGATCAAGCCTCTGGATCCAGCTGACAATTTGTAGGAAGTACATAGGGCTGAGGAACATGTTGATCTTCCCTGTGGAAAATTCTATGTATGGGTCAGTGGCTCCATGTTCTTCAACAGATCCACCACAAGAGGAAGAAACAGATGAAGGAGGGAATCCTGTGGATTAAAAGGGATTTAGAAGACATATACCGTTTTTTTAAATGGGCATCTCTATAATGTCTAAGACTGTACACTGGGGTGCAAACATCAGAAGGTGATTACTAAAAACTCAGGATAGAGGTTACTTTATGGGGAGGGGAGGAGAGGGGAATAGGTTAAGGTTGTGATAGGGTACCAAGGAAGCTGCTGGTAGGCAAAATTCTATTTCTTAACCTGAACGGTGGATATATGGGTGTTTACCTCCTAACAACTCATCAAACTCATTAAGCAATACATTTTTTGGTGTGGCTTTCTGTATCTTCGTTTTATTTTATGACATAAAGATTAAAAAATATATATTTTGTGGTAATGAACAAGAGGATTAGTGGGCAGAGAGGACGAAAGAAGGGAGTTTTATATATTAATTTTGTTGACCACTCTATGCTGATCTTTGTGCTAGGGCATTTCACAGATATTATCTTCATGTTCAAAACCATCCCTGTTTCATTGAAAATCAGCCTTTGATACAAGGGTTTTTCTTAAGTTTTTATTTATTTTTGAGACAGACACAGAGTGTGAGCAGGGGAGGGGCAGAGAGAGGGAGAGACACAGAATCTGAAGCAGGCTCCAGGCTCTGAGCTGTCAGCATAGAGCCTGACGCGGGGCTCGAACTCTTGGAGTGTGAGATGATGACGTGAGCTGAAGTCGGGCGCTTAACCGACTGAGCCACCCAGGCACCCCCTCTGACACAGGGTTTAATAAAAAAAAGCCAAAAACTATCCTTGTTTACCAAGTCTCGTAGAGATTAAATAAATTGCTCATGGTAACAAATAGTAGAGGAAAAATTCAAGCCCAAACCTGATCTGGTTCTAAAGTACAGAGTCCTTTTACTTTCCTCATTAGAGTGATGTTGGCAAGTAGAAGTGTGGGTGGTTTATTAATTTCTCTCTAAGTGGCAATAGTATTTACCCTCTGGTAGTCACCCTTAAAGTTTTGTACTTTGTGTATATTAAAAATTGTATGGAAGCGTGTGTATTAAATTCTAACAAAAAAAATGATAGTTTTAAGCAGATAATATCAGATGTGAAAATACAGTGATACTTTTAAATCTTCCGTTTTCTAGTGAAACATGAACAAAGATATTTGAAATAAATGTCAAATACAGTCCAGAAGCTGAGCAGTACCAGAACAATCTTAAAAATATAGAAATATAGGGTTCAGGGAGGGACTTTATTTTCAGTATTTTATGTTGCATTGATTTTAGCCCTGTACAATATAAACTTGGATTAGACATGCCTGTAGGCTGAGTAAGAGTAATCTATTACTTCTTTGGTTACAGCTTGATTTCAGAAAGTTGGTTTTATATTTATAACTTTAATTTTGAGTTAGATTCAGTTCTCTCAGCATCTTATCTGTTAATAACTTAATTTTTACTCTTACTTTACAGGGATTGACCTTTTCTACTCTCTCTGGTGTTTTGCTTTATCCACTTCTTTGGCTTGCTTTTCTTGTTACTATAGGACAAACAGGGAAGATTTTATGAAAAAATATAATGCAAATACTTAAAATAAGTATATAAATTGAGTTGGTTCTATAAAAGTGCTAAAACTAAAAAATAACTACATAAATATACTTCAAACACATTCTGTATTTTGATCATTTTAGAATGTAGCTTCTCAAGTGTGTCCTACTACCTACATCAAAATCACCTAGGAAAGTATTTTAAGAACATACTCCATAGGTCCCATCCTGTTTAACAGGTGACTGTGCCTAGAATTTGATCTTTATCTTTTTGTCAGTTTCCCTATTTATTTCTTAACCTGTTTAAATTTCTTTAGACATGTTTTTTTCTTTTTTTTACCTTTAATTCCAGTATAGTTAACATACAGTGTTATAATAGTTTTAGGTATGCAACATAGCAAGTCGATAATTTTAGACTTTTTACTTAGTGTTCCTCATAAGTGCACTCTTTAACCCTCTTCAACTATTTCACCCATCCCCTCACCCTCCTCTCTTCTGATAGCCATCAATCTGTTCTCTATGTTAAGAGCCTGGTTTTTGGTTTGTCTCTTTTTTCTGTTTGTTTTGTTTCTTAAATTCCACATATGAGTGAAATCATGTGGTCTTTATCTTTCTCTGACTGACATATTTCACTTAGCATTGTGCCCTCTAGATCTATCCATGTTGTTGCAAATGGGAAGATTTCATTATTTATATATCTGCTTTATCCATTCATCTATTGATGGATACTTGGGTTGTTTCCATAATTTGGCTGTTATAAATAATGCTGCACTAAACATAGGGATGCATATATCTTTTCAAATTAGTGTTTTCATTTTCTTTGGGTAAATACCCTGTAGTGGAATTACTGGATCATATCATAATTCTATTTTTAACTTTTTGAGTAACCTCCATACTGTTTTTCACAGCAGCTGCGCCAGTTTGCATTTGACTTATTTAAATTTCTTATCTATAATATCCATAAGAACATGTAGATATCAATAGGCCATCTGAAGGTTATTTGATAGACCATTTGCATGTTTTTGAAATAATAGGTTTGATGTAAGTTGGAGATCTTGACAGCATGAATACATTTTCTTTCCAACAAATTAATGATCCCTTTAATAGTAAATGATTTCTGAATGATTCTCAGCTGCATTATCAAAGACATTAAATTAAGATATGCTGTTATGCTGTGTGTATGTGTGTGTATGTATATGTGTGTGTATATATATATATATATATATATATATGTAAAAAAGGAATCAAGACTTAGAATTTTTTTCCCCAGAATGAGTGTCAGTTATTCCAGTCATTAACCTTTGTATGTTTGTGTGGTGTAAGATAACAGTAATTTACTTTTTTTCCTGACAAGCAATTGTTTCTTCTCTGTTTAAATATGCTAGTGGTAGGAAATTTTCTCCTGATGCAAACTGTTCCTTGAAATGATGGACAGGTTGCCTCTATTATTATCTCTTATTCTAGTATTAGCCCTTCTGGTAACAATTAAGCTCTAGCATTTCGAAGTGGGCCCAGTGAATAAATCAAGATAAAAGCATTGAGGAAGGGAATACAAAGGCAGTGTTGAAACAAGGAGAGAGGCATGGGCAGAGAGAAACCCAGAAAGAAGCATGGGGACTGGAAATCTCTTTGATAATTTTGTTTTCCCTGACCTAGTCCAAAGATTCTGTTGGGAGTGTCATAACAGTGCTGAGAATAGTTTCTAAAAAGAACACTTGTGTTTATCATCCCTCTCCCCCACCACATGCCATTCCCAAGAGTTCCTTCTCATTCCAGTTCCATACTAGTTTAAACTACTTTCTCACCTTATAAAACCATCCCCTAATGATATCACTGTGACCCCACATCACCACCAGTTGGAACGAGGGAACCTTAGTATTTGTCCAAGAGCCGAATCCAACACTGAGGCATATCTAAATCTGCCTGCCAAGTTACCTGAATCTCATATAATATGTTGCTCAAGTGATTGTTCAAGAGAGCAACTGATTAAACCATAAGGATGAAAATGTGAGCAGCAGGTATCAGTTTTGACATATAAAGAACTTAGAAATTACCACTTCCACCCTTACACAAGAAACAACAAAATGAAAATCAGTAACTCTTCTTGGACAATAAGAAATCAGTAATAAGTAAGTTTTCTTATCAGAGAACTTGAGATTGCTACCCTAAAATATGGAGAGTTAGGTGAATTTAGAAAATCATAGTTGAGATCTGCTTATTGGAGCAGAAACTGCTGGAGTCATGAACTGTTAGGAGCACCTAATTGATAATTTTGATGAATTGCTGGAAGCTGAGTGTGGACTAGTTTGAGAATGAAAAACTCCTGGGTTTGTAATCTTAGAGAAGACTAAGATTCTTCTTAGAAAAGAAACCCACACTATCATGGGTTTTACATCCAGGATCTCACTGTGAAGAGCCAAGAAGGATCTTGTTTTGATTCTGGCAGGAAGAGAACAAGAGGAACCATTATAAAATATACCTACAGCTTTCATAATAAAGGTCTCCTCTTTAGGGGAAGAGACTTTACCAGAGCTTATCCTACCTGGGAAAAGGACATTTCTTCAACTCTACCCGTCTCCACTCTTACTGTCTCAACTCAAGTGAGGAGAGAGGATAGAAGCTGAGAAACGCTTGTGAAGGACACATGCCCACCATAAGACTGAGATTTAATCATAAGATTATAGAATGCTTCCCCCCCATCTTACTGTTACACCAATAGGGCTCTGATAGAATAACTGGATTACAGCCAAAGTAGCTTCAACACACAGACTCTATGGGGGAGAGGGCAGGGGGGGCGTAGTTCTCAGGGAAACCATGACAACAGGGGAGATACAAATGGATGCTAGAGGAATTTGAAGTCTCTGGCACCTACTGATATGCCAAATATTATACAGCCAAACTCTTAGCCAGATAACCTAAAACATCACACTAAAGGAGTATTTACCCTAGCTCTGATTCCTGATAAATCACGTCTGGCTTTCAACAAAAAATAACAAGGCATGCTAAAAGGAATAGGAAAACACAGTTTGAAGAGAGAAAGCAAGCATGAAAACAGACTCAAATGGCACAAATTTTGGAATCATCAGACAGGAAATTTAAAGTAACAGTAATTAACAGGTTAAGGAATATATGAAAAATTAGACAATGTGAAAGATAACATAGGCAGAGAGATGAAAACTAAGAAAGAATGAAAAAGAAATGGAAGTGACATCAGCATCATGGTATGAGTCATTCCCTTTTTCTTTTTTATTTACAACTAATTGGATGTTTATAACCAAAAAAACAAAACAAAAAACAAAACCAAAAACCTGTACAGCATTATTCCAGGACATCCAAGATATCCACCCATCTGTGTACCTGAAAGTGGGTTGATTGGACCTTGGAGGAGGCTGTGGAGCAAGGGAATTGGCAGTGGAACCTGTGGCAGCAGAGGAATCAGTGGCAGGTTCAGCAGTGGGACAGCAGAATCTTTATGACACAGGAGGAGTAAAGTGAAGGCACTTGAAAAACATGGTGTGCTTTCAATTTTAGTGGCCAATTAGCTCTGGTAAGAGAAACCAAAAACTTGTGCTATAGCACCACCTTCTGGAAAGCAAAAGAAAGACTCCTAATCACCAACCTTTTGAACTGTTAGAATTAAAATAAACAATGTCCTCCCTAAATAAGGAAGGTGTTTGCTACTTCAGATGTGGCGGCAGAGGCCCTTATCAACCCCTTGGAAAGTCATGGTAGTACAGTATCACCAAAAGAAAATGACAGTTTTCCAGCACTGAATCCAAAGGTGTGGAATATAGTGGTCTAACTGATAAAGAATTCAAAAGAGCTATTATAAAGAAATTCAACAAGTTACAAGAAAAATTACAAAGGCAATGCAGTGATTTCAGGAATAAAATTAATGAAAAGTAGTACTTTACTAAAGAGAATAAATTCTGAAAAAGAACTAAACAAATTCTGGAGTTGAAGAACTCAAAAAATACCATGAAGAATGCATTCGAATGCATTGGAAATAGAACAGATGAAAGAATTAGCAAGCTAAAAGATAGGAATCTAGAAATGATTCAAGGGAGAGAAGACAGAGAAGTAAGATTTTTAAAAAGTGAAGAAAGCCCATGAGAGTTATTACACTCCATTAGAAAAGCCAGCATAAGTATAAAGATTATTCCAGAAGGAGAAGGGAGGGTGAAGGGACAGAGAGTTTATTTAAAGAAATAATAGCTGAGAACTTCCCAAACCTGGAGAAGAAACTGGTTATTCAAGTCCACAAAGCTGATAGAACACCTTATTATCTCAGTGCAAAATGACTATCTCAAATACATATTATATTAAAACT
This sequence comes from Panthera uncia, assembly GCF_023721935.1. NCBI lineage: Eukaryota > Metazoa > Chordata > Mammalia > Carnivora > Felidae > Panthera > Panthera uncia. The sequence continues at coordinate 51,303,149 of NC_064816.1, forward strand.
GTTAAAAGTCTATGATAAAGAATTTTTTTTCAATATATGAAATTTATTGTCAAATTGGTTTCCATACAACACCCAGTGCTCATCCCAAAAGGTGCCCTCCTCAATACCCATCACCCACCCTCCCCTCCCTCCCACCCCCCATCAACCCTCAGTTTGTTCTCAGTTTTCAAGAGTCTCTTATGCTTTGGCCCTCTCCCACTCTAACCTCTTTTTTTTTTTTTTTTTTTTTCCTTCCCTTCACCCATGGGTTCCTGTTAAGTTTCTCAGGATCCACATAAGAGTGAAAACATATGGTATCTGTCTTTCTCTGTATGGCTATTTCACTTAGTATCACACTCTCCAGTTCCATCCACGTTGCTACAAAGGGCCATATTTCGTTCTTTCTCATTGCCATGTAGTACTCCATTGTGTATATAAACCACAATTTCTTTATCCATTCATCAGTTGATGGACATTTAGGCTCTTTCCACAATTTGGCTGTTGTTGAGACTGCTGCTATAAACATTGGGGTACAAGTGCCCCTATACATCAGTACTCCTGTATCCCTTGGGTCAATTCCTAGCAGTGCTATTGCTGGGTCATAGGGTAGGTCTATTTTTAATTTTTTGAGGAACCTCCACACTGTTTTCCAGAGTGGCTGCACCAGTTTGCATTCCCACCAACAGTGCAAGAGGGTTCCCGTTTTTCCACAACCTCTCCAGCATCTATAGTCTCCTGATTTGTTCATTTTGGCCACTCTGACTGGCGTGAGGTGATATCTGAGTGTGGTTTTGATTTGTATTTCCCTGATAAGGAGCGACGTTGAGCATCTTTTCATGTGCCTGTTGGCCATCCGGATGTCTTCTTTAGAGAAGTGTCTATTCATGTTTTCTGCCCATTTCTTCACTGGGTTATTTGTTTTTCGGGTGTGGAGTTTGGTGAGCTCTTTATAGATTTTGGATACTAGCCCTTTGTCCGATATGTCATTTGCAAATATCTTTTCCCATTCCGTTGGTTGCCTTTTAGTTTTGTTGGTTGTTTCCTTTGCTGTGCAGAAGCTTTTTATCTTCATAAGGTCACAGTAATTCATTTTTGCTTTTAATTCCCTTGCCTTGGGGGATGTGTTGAGTAAGAGATTGCTATGGCTGAGGTCAGAGAGGTCTTTTCCTGCTTTCTCCTCTAGGGTTTTGATGGTTTCCTGTCTCACATTCAGGTTCTTTATCCATTTTGAGTTTATTTTTGTGAATGGTGTGAGAAAGTGGTCTAGTTTCAACCTTCTGCATGTTGCTGTCCAGTTCCCCCAGCACCATTTGTTAAAGAGACTGTCTTTTTTCCATTGGATGTTCTTTCCTGCTTTGTCAAAGATTAGTTGGCCATACGTTTGTGGGTCTAGTTCTGGGGTTTCTATTCTATTCCATTGGTCTATGTGTCTGTTTTTGTGCCATATGATAAAGAATTTTAAAGGCAGCCAAGCAAGGAAAAGACAGTAACCTGCAAAGGAACACCTATTAGGCTATCAGCACATTTCTCAGCAGAAACTCTACAAGCCAGTAGAGAGTGGAATGACATGTTTAAAATACTGAAAGTTAAAACGTCCAACCACAAAAGGCTACCTAGTGTATAGAAGATATTTGCTGATCAAATCTGATAAGGGGTTACTATCCAAAATATATAAATTATATAATTCAACACTAAAATAAAAAAACAATCCAATTAAAAAGTGGGCAGAGACCTGAATAGACGTTTCCAAAGAAGATATACAGATTGCCAATAGACACATGAAAAGATGCTCAACATCTCTACTCATCAAGGAAATGTAAATCAAAATCACAATGAGATAATATATCACAACAGTCAGAATGGTTAGTATCAAAAAGACAAGAAATAAGTGTTGGAGAGGATGTGGAGAAAAAGAACCCTTGTGCATTGCTAGTGGGAATGTAAATTGGTCTAAACACTAAGGAAAACAATATAGAGGTTCCTCAAAAATTTAGAAATAGATCTCCCTTATGATCCTGCAACTTCACTTCTGGGTATATCTTCAAAGGAAATGAGAACAGGATTTCAGTGAGATATATGCACTCCCTTGCTTATCACAGCATTATTTATAAAAGCCAGGATATGGAAACAACCTAAATGTCAACCAGTGGATGAACAGATAAAAAAAAAGATGTATATATACACGATGGAATATTCAACCATAAGAAAGGGGAGGATATTTCTCTATTTGCAACAACATGGATGGCCCTTGAGCACATTATGCTAAGCAAAATAAGTTAGAGAAAGGTAAGTGCTATGTGATACCACTTATATTAGAATCTAAAAAAGTTAAATCTGTATAAAACAGAGTAAAATAGTGGTTACCTAGGGATGGGGGGCGGAATAAGAGTGGTGGTGCTTAAGGGTATAAACCTGTAACAAGTAGGAAATAAACCATAGAGATTTAATGCACAATATAATGAATATAGACAATAATCTTGTGCTGTTAATTATGTAATGTGATAAATATCACTACATCACAACTAAATTACAATGTATAAATCATGCTGTATACCTTAAGCTTACACAATATTACATGTCAAAGTTATTCAATTTAAAAAAATGTGAGAAATAACACAAAAGCAATGAAGAATGCTTTTAACACAAAAGCAATGAAGAATGCTTTTAACACAAAAGCAATGAAAAATGCTTTTGTGGGCTAACCAATAGACTGGACATAGCCAAGGAAGTTATCAGCATACTTGAAGATATGGCAATAGACACTTCTCTGGCAGAAATGTGAAGAGAAGAGTTAAAAAAACAGAACATCCAAGAATCATGGGGCAGTTTCAACAGATTTAACATATGTGTAGTTAGAATATCAAAAGAAAGAATAAATATTTGAATAATAATGACCAAAATTTAATGCTGAAACAGTCTTTGACAAAATAGAAGTGAATTTTCTCAACCTGATAAAGAACATCTTACCAAAAACCTACAGCTAACATCATACTTAATGATGAAAAACTGTGTGCTTTCTCCCTAAGATTGGGAATAAGACAGACATGTCCTTTCTCACCATTCTTTTTCAACACGGTACTGAATGACCTTAGCTGGTGCAATAAGAGAAGAAAAGGAAATCAAATGTGTGTAGATTGAAAAAGAAGAGATAAAACTCTTCGTTCACAGATGACATGACTGTCTATGTAGAATGTTACTAAGAATTGACCAAAAAACTCCTGGAACTGGTAAGTGTATAGAGCAAGGTTGCAGGATACAAAGTTAATATATAAAGTCAGTTGTTTTCCTATGTACCAGCAATGAACAATTGGAATTTGAAATTGGCTAAATCTACCATTTATAATACCATTACAAAAAACTAAAAAACTGACATATAAATCTAACAAAATATGTGCAGGACATTTATATAGAAAAAAACCCCACCAAAACTAATGAAGGAAATAAAAGATCTAAATAAATGGCGAGTTGTATTATGGTCATAGGTTGGAAAACAATATTATTAGGATGTCAGTCCTTCCCAACTTGATCTATGGATTCAATGAAATCCCAATAAAAATTCCAGCAAACTATTTTGTTAAATACCAACAAACTGATTCTAAAGTTTATGTAGAGAGACAAAAGATTTGGAATAGTTAACATCAACAGGAGGAAGAACAAGGTTGGAAGATTCACATTTCCTGGTTGCAAGACTTACTATCAAGCTGCAGTGATCAGGGCAGTATACTACTGGTGCAAGAATAGACAAATGGATCAATGGAACAGAACAGAGAGTTCGGAAATGGACCCACACAAATATAGTCAAGTGACATTTGACAATTACATAGAAAAAGGATAATCTTTTCAAAAAATAATGCTGGCAAAATTGGACATCCCTGTGCAAAAAAATCCTAGACACAGATTTTACATCATTGACAAAAATTAATTCAAAACGAATCTTTTTGGACCACAATCTAAATGCAAGGCTATAAACCTTCTAGAAGAAAACATAGGAGTAAATCCAGGCGACCTTGGTTTTGGCAGAGTTTTCAGCTATAGCACCAGAAGCACAATCCATAGAAGAAAAAATTGGTAAGTTGGATCTTATTAAACTAAAACCTTGCTCTGTGAAAGACACTGTTAAGAGAATAAAAAAAAAAAAAACAAACCACAGACTGGGGGAAAATATTTGGAAAACACGTATCTGATAAAGGACTTATATCCAAATATACAAAGAACTCCGAGACTCAACAATAAGAAGTGTACACTTTGGAACACAGTTTGGCAGTTTCTTATGGAGCTAAACATAATCTTATAAGATCTAGCATTCATACTTCTAGGTATTTACCCAACCAATTTGAAAACATATGCCTGCACAAAAACTGATGTGCACATGTTTATAGCAATTTTATTTATAGTGGCCAGAAACTAGAAGGAATCACCATGTCCTCCAACAGATGAAGGAATCCACACAATGAATATTACTTAATGATAAAAAGAAATGAGCTATCAAGCCACATGGATGAATCTTAAAAGCATATTGCTAAGTGAAAGAAGCCAAATTGAAAGGGCTACATGCTGTATGATTCCAAATATATGACATTTTGGAAAAGGCAAAACTAGGTAAAAAGATCAGTGGTTACCCAGGAAAGGGGGAGGAGGGAACCTGAATTGGTGAAACATAGGGGATTTTTTGTTGGGCAGTGATACTGTAATTGTGGATATATGACACTATTCATTTGTCAAAATCTTTGGAACTCAGAAGCACAAAGAGTGAACTGTAATGTTTGGAAATTAAAAAAAAAATCATCTGGGAGGTTGAGTGATCCCAATATGAATACAGAATGTAACAGACGTAGAAATGTATGAAACATCCTCACTGAAGTGAATGAATTTCTCCTGCTGCTATATTCCTTGACTTAACACCATCAATAATTTATTTTTTTTTCTCTATTGTATGTATGTTGGGAAGCACTCTTAAATCCTTTGTGAAAGGATTTAAATATTAAAATTACTCATGGGTGAGTGGTTAAAGCTGTTATTGGTAAGAACAATAAGTAGGAAGTCAGACGACTAGGGTTCTCATATGAGCTGGATCACTGATTAGTCATTTACTTTTCCTAGTCTCAACATCCCCACTTGCAAAATGAAAGAATTACATAACTTCTAAGGCCATTTCCTGATATAAAGTCAGTATATATGTCATTCTCATCTCACTAACTATGTGAATGTTCTGTAACAGCAGAAATTGTCTCCTTGCTTGCAGAGCATTGTACACAGGGCTGAATTGAACATTTTTCTAGGCTCTTTTTCCTGTACATGGAGTCATTGTTGCTGGTATTTTCAAGTTGAAATCAGACTGTCATTTTTACTAAAATATGGGAAAATACATTCATTTCACATTACTCTCAGAAATGCCGACTTTGCTGCAGACATTGTTAGCTATTTGCACATATCCTAGGGCTTTTTGTAGGGCTTTGACAAATAAGTGGCTATACTTATGCCAAAAGCATTGGTGTTTTGTTTGGTCCCATTTGTCAACTGAGTTACTACAATCTCTGTAGTGTCCATTGATATAGTAATATAGGATTGTCAGGCATTCAGGGATAAGACAACAAATGTATATCATTGATGTGTTATTGATGAAAGCCAGGTAGGAGGAAATTTAAGAGAACTGAACTTGGAATGCCAAATTCTGGTTTTGGCTGTGCCTCTGATTTTTATGTTTTACTTTCTTTTAAAAATTTAATTCCAGTATAGTTAACATACAGTGTTACATTAGTTTCAGGTATACAGTATAGTGATTCAGCAATTATATACATTACTCAGTGCTCATCATGATGAATGTTTTCTTGTATTTTCACTTTTGAAACAATAAAGTTTTTTTTTTTTTTTAAAAACCTTACCCCAACATTATTGATCTGAAATCACTCTACACATAATTTCTGATCTTTTAACCTTAGGAAAATACCATACCTTTTAGGTTTTTTAATTCTTCATCTTCACACTGAGGAGTTGGGCAAGATCATTGCTTCAGTCTTTTCCAGAGCTAACATTCGAGAATTTGTGTGGCTTAAGTATTAGGTTGAAGATGATAGGCTTTGCTTGGAGTTCCTCATGTGTGATAAAAGTATCAAGAATCACACCCAGATTCATAGCTTGAACCTAGAACACTAAGAAAATCAATATTTTCTCCTAGATAATACCTCTGTAATGATTGTATCTTAGGTCTTTAAGCACTATCAGCAGTATTACCTCCAAGATGGTTTCACTTTATAGTCTTTGCAGTTCTATTATAACAGTAAGGTTTAAGTGAAGTCAGACAAATCCAACCTAAGAATTTGCATTGGTGCATTTGACAGAAAATTGTCAAACCTTTAGTGGGTATCTACCCAGCTCTTTGGAAGATTTATGCTGCTATAAATGAAGCTTCATCAAGCATTCCAAGTAGCATCAGTTTCTCCCTCTGTCCTAAATCATTCCCATCAACATATCACAAGCTCTGGCTCACTTAGCTTAAAAAAAAAAAAAATCTCCTTGACTCCCATACTCCCATTGTCCTTGGTTCCTTTCCTGGAAAAACTTCGCAAACACAATCTGTATCCATGTCTTCACTTCTCAAGTTTTCTTTAAATTTTTAAAATTAAAATGTAGATGAACTCAATTATTATAATGTATTTGGCATGAGCTTGATATCTCTTTTTATGGAAACATTTAAAGTTCCACCTTTCATGTCTGAAAATATACTACTTTTGCACTTAATAGTTTGCTAGCTTTAGAATTTTACGTTGGAAATTATTTTCCCTTAGAATGTTGAAGGCATTGCTCAGTTATCTTCTGGATTGTAGTATTGTTCCCAGGAAGTTCAAAGCCACTTTGGTTTCCTAATCTTTTGTATGTTATCTGATACCAACCCTTTTTTCTGAAAGTTTTAGAATTTTCTCTTTGACTTGCTCTTCTGAAATTTACAATGATGAACCTTGGTGAGTGAGAATCAATTTATGCTAAGCTCTATGGAGCCATTTCTTTAAGTCTAGAAAACAAGCCCAATTCTGGGACACTTTTATATTTTTTCATTGTTGATTTTAAACTCATATTTTTCTGGTTTGTCTTTCTAGAACTACTGTTATTTGGATGTTAAAACTTCTGAACTAGTCAGGTAATTTTCTTAATTTTTTTGTCTTCTGTTTTCCATCTCTGAGTGTTTCTGTATTTTTAGGAAAATTTCCTCAACTTTTCTTCCAAAGTTCCTATTGAGTTTTCCTTGAGTGCTATTATTTGTTTCTCTTAAAAAATTTTCCCATGTAAAGTGTACACTTTAATGGTTTCTATTATATCTAAGAATTGTGCAAGTATCACCACAGTTGATTTTAGAACATTTTCTTCACTCCAGAAATAAACTGTACCCATTAGCAGTCACACTCCAAGGAAATGCCACATTGTTTTTATAAGTTGATGGACATCTCATCAATTGATGGACATTTGGGTTTTTGGCTATTCTAAACAATGCTGCTATGAACATTCATGTATAAATTTTTGTGTGATATGTTTTTCATTTATCTAGGGAACATACCTAGTAGTGGAATTGCTGGGTCAAATGGTGACTGTATGTTTAACCATTTGAGGAACTGCCAAACTGTTATCCACAGCAACTGCAGCATTTTACACTCCCATTAGCTGTGTATGAGGGCTCCAATTTCTCCACATCCTCACCAACTTTTGTTCTTTTCTTTTTTATCGTAGTCATCCTATTGGGTTATGAATTGGTACCTCATTGTGGTTTTGATTTATGTTTTCCTGATGGTTAATGATATTGGACATTTTTTCATATGATATTTGCTATTTGTATATGTTCTTAGGAGAAATGTCTATTTGGATCTTTTGATAATTTTTTACTTGGGTTATTTTTTTATTGTGTTGTAAAAGTTCTTTATTTATTGTGGATACTAGACCCTTATCAGATATATAATTTAAAAATGCTTCTCCTTTTCTGAAGGTTGTCTTTTCACTTTATTTAATGGTATCTTTCGAAGCACAAAGTTTTTGATTTTCATGAAGTTCAATTTATTTTTTCTGTTGGTTTTGCTTTTGAGATCATATCTAAGAAACTATTGTCTAATCCAAGGTCACAAAAATTTACTGTCCTCTTCTTAAGATTTTGCTCTTACATTTAGGCCTTTTATCTATTTTGAGCTAATTTCTGCATATGGTATTAAATAGAAGTCCAAATTCATCCTTTTACACATGTATATACAGTTGTCCCACCACCATTTGTGGAAAATACTCTTCTTTATTGCCTCATCTTTCTACCCTTATCAAAAATCATTGGATCATAAATGTGAGGGTTTATTTCTGTGCTTCTATATATATTTTTAACTTACAAGAACTCATTGTTTTTCTCTGATTATTCTGTTTTCATCCTATGTTTCTACCATAGGGCCATTATCTTTCTGAGGATATTAATGATAGCCTTTAAAGCTTTTACTTCTCTGCAAAGTCTCTGTTTCTGTAGGTTGCTTTTTGATCTGTTCAGGGGTTTGTTTCATTTTGTAATATCTACAAAAATGTGTGTTATTCTCAGTTATTTGCTCAAGTCTAAAGATGGGTACTAAAGGCTGATTGAAAGCTCTGTGGGTTTGGTCGAGCTTATCTACTATGGGTCTCTGTAGGGTGACCCAGCTAGACCTGATCAATGTTTCAGTATGTTAAAATATTTTTCTTTTACATCTTTGGTTAGGTTTATTCCTAGGTATCTTATGGTTTTTCGTACAATTGTAAATGGAATTGATTCTTTGATTTCTCTTTATGCTGCTTCATTATTGGTGTATAGAAATGCAATAGATTCCTGTATGTTTATTTTTTTTATCCTGAAACTTTACTAAATTCATGTATGAGTTCTAACAATTTTTTGGTGGAGTCTTTTGGGTTTTCCAGATAGAGTATCATGTCATATGCAAAAAATGAAAGTTTGACTTCTTCTGTGCTGATTTGGATGCCTTTTATTTCTTTTTATTATCTGACTGCCAGAGCTAGGACTTCCAGGACTATGTTAAATAACAGTGTTGAGAGTGGACATCTCTGTCTTGTTCCTGGCCATAGAGGAAAAGCTCTCAGTTTTCCCCCATTGAAGATGATATTAGCTGTGGGATTTTAATAAATGGCCTTTATTATGTTGAGGTATGTTTCCTCTAACCCTACTTTATGGAGGATTTTTATTATAAATGGATGTTGTATGTTGTCAAGTGTTTTTTCTGCGTCTATTGAAAAGATCATATAGTTATTATCCTGAAAACTATTAAAACACTGATGAAAGAAATTCATGACACAAAGAAATGGAAAAACATTCCATGCTCATGGATTGGAAGAACAAATATTGTTAAAATGTCTATACTACCCAAAGCAATCTACAGATTTAATGCAATCCCTATCAAAATGCCAGCAGCATTTTTCTTTTCTTTCTTTTCTTTCTTTTTTATAATTTTTATTTAAATGCTAGCTAGTTAACATGTAGTGTAATGTTGGTTTCAGGAGTAGAATTTAGTGATTCATCATTTACATATAACACCCAGTGCTCATCATAACAGGTGCCCTCCACAATATCCATCACCCATTTAGCTCATCCTTCACCCACCTCCCTCCATGAACCCTTGGTTTGTTCTCCATCATTAAGAGTCTGTTATGGTTTGTTAATCTCTTTTTTTTCCCTTCCCATATGTTCATCTGTTTTGTTTCCTAAATTCCACATAGGAGTGAAATCATATAGTATTTGTTTTTCTCTGACTTAGTTCACTTAGTATAATACACTCTAGTTCCATCCATATCACTGCAAATGGCAAGATTTCATTCTTTTTGATGGCTGAGTAATATTCTGTTGTGTGTGTGTATGTGTGTATGTATGTATACGTACATATATATACACACACACACAGTATCTTCTTTATCCATTCATTAGTCAATGGAAACTTTGGCTCTTTCCATAATTTGGCTATTGTTGATAATGCTGCTATAAACATCGGGGTGCATATACCCCGTTCAATCTCTATTTTTGTATTCTTTGGGTAGACACCTAGTAGTGGAATTCCTGGATCATAGGGTAGTTCTATATTTTAAGTTTTTCAAGAACCTCCATACTGTTTTCCAGAATGGCTACACCAGTTTACATTCCCACCAACAGTGTAAGAGGGTTCCCCATCCCATATCATTTTCCACAGAGTTATAACAAACAATCCTAAAATTTGTATGGAACCACAAAAGACCCCGAATAGCCAAAGCAACCTTGAAAAAGAAAAGCAAAGCTGGAGGCATCACAATTCCAGACTTCAAGTTATATTACAAAGCTCTTGTGATCAAGACAGTATGGTACTGGCACAAAAATAGACATCTAGATCAATGGAAGAGAATAGAAAACCCAGAAATGAACTCACAGCTCTGTAGTCAATTAATCTTTGACAAAGGAGGCAAGAATATACAATGGGAAAATGTCTCTTCAACAAATGGCATTGGGACAACTGGACAGCAACATGCAAAAGAATGAAACTGGACCACTTTCTTACACCATACACAAAAATCAAAATGGGTGAAAGACCTCAATGTGGACCAGGAACCATTAAAAGCCTGGAGGAGAACACAGGCAGTAACCTCTTTGACATGGGCGATGGCAACTTCTTACTAAATATTTCTCCTGGGGTAAGAAAAACAAAAGCAAAAATAAACTATTGGGACTTCATCAAAATAAAAATCTTATGCAGAGCAAAGGAAACAATCAACAAAACTAAAAGGCAGCCTACAGAGTGGGAGAAGATATTTACAAATGACATCTTATAAAGAAGATAACATCTAAGATATATAAAGAAGTTAAAAACTTCAACACCCAAAAAACAAATAATCCAATTAATAAATGGACAGAACACATGAATAGGCATTTTTCCCAGAAGACATACAGATGCCTGACAGACACATGAAACGATGCTCAACATCACTCATCATCAGGGAAATACAAACCAAAACTACAATGAGATATGACCTCAAACCACTCAAAATGGCTAAGCTTAACAATATAAGAAACAATAGGTGCTGGCGAGGGTGTGGATAAAGGGGAATCCTCTTATACTGTTGGTGGGAATGCAAACTAATGCAGCTACTCTGGAAAACAGTATGGAGGTTCTTTAAAAAGTTAAAAATAGAACCACCCTATGATCCAGCAATTGCACTATAAGTATTTACCCAGAGGATACAAAAATACTAATTTGAAGGGATATGTGCACCCCGATGTTTATAGAAACATTATTGACAGTAGCCAAATTATGGAAACAGCCCAAATGTCCATCAACTGGTGAATGGATAAAGAGGATGTGTTATGTGTACACACACACACAGGAATATTTGCTTTTAAAAAAGGAATGAAATCTTGCCATTTGCAATGATGTAGATGGAGCTAGAGAGTATTATGCTAAGAGAAATAAGTCAGAGAAAGACAAATACCATATGATTTCACTCATATGTGGAATTTAAGAAATAAAACACATGATCATGGGGGGAAAGGAGGAAAACCAAGAAAGAGACTCTTAACTAGAGAGATCAAACTGATGGTTACCAGAGAGGAACTTGGTGGGGGATGGTTTAGATAGGTGATGGGTATTAAGGGGTGCACTTGTGTTGAGCACTGGTGTTGTATTTGTGTTGAATCACTAAATTGTACACTTGAATATAATATTACACTGTATGTTAACTAACTGGAATTTAAAAACAAAAAATCTATTTCTTAAACAGTTCAGAAGGGTCTCTCACTCCTCTTCCTAGGAGAGTATAATCATAAATTCCAGAATTCTGGAATTTCATTATGGCATGGGCTGGGGTCTCTCAACAGTGAGAAAGTAAACTCTTAATCTACTCTGTTTTCAACGAAATATCCCTAAACTTTAAACATGCCCAGTGACACCTATGCCAAAAAATCCTTTTTTTTAATCTCTCCTGAGAATTAACTCTAGTTTTCTGTCTGAATTAAGAGGGGTCAGGAGAAATTTGTTATTGAGCTAAGTGTAGCCGTAGAGGATACAGAGGCCTAACTGCTTCTTAATACTTAATTGGTCTGATTGCTTTTACCTGTAATGCCACTTCCAGGCATCTGGGCCTTTGGGGAATTTCATAATATCAACCATGATGCTTCTCTGCTTTCTTAACTCTGCTATCGGTTACTGCTTCTTCCATTTTCCACTGTCCACAATCTTGTGGCTGTCATTCCTTCTATTCTCTTTATACTTGTATGTTTATACCTTAAAAAGAAAAACAAAAATTAGGCAACCCTTTATATTAATTATAGTTGGATTTCTGGAGATAACAGAATTAAATATTTATGTTCATTTTGTCATCTTTAACCAGCAACGGAATATTAAAAAGTATTTTTGTTATTGATTTCTGATTTAGTGCATTGGAGCCAGGGATTGAAACTTTGATATTTGTTGAGGTTTAGAACCTTGAATAAATCAATTTTTATAACTTTTCCATGTGTGCTTAAGAAGAGTATGTGTTAACTATAGAACTTTGGCTGAGTATCTGTGTCGTGTTTTCTTCGTGCTGGTCATGACCTCAAGGAGTTTATTGGCACGTGCTGTATGTCAGGGGTTTTTAACTTGATTGTGCTTGGCCATGAGGTACAGCTTTCCTTCACATGCTGTATGTATCTGTGACCACTCTTGGGCATACTGCAGTCTTTAATCATGCAGTTTAAAACTGTTGTGGCACAAGTATTCTTGTCTAAATAAAATTTATTAGTATGATCTATATAGAGAGATATTTACACTTTTTAAAAAAATGTTCATTTATTTTTGAAAGAGAGGGAAAATGTGTGTGCATGAGGGAGAGAGGGAGGGGCAGAGAGAGGGGGACAGAGTATCTGAAGTCAGTGCGGGTCTTGAACTCATTAACTGTGAGATCATGACTTGAGCCAAAGTCGAATGTTTAACTGAGTCACCCAGGTGCCCTGAGCTATATACACTTTTGATTGTTTTCTACATGTCTGCAAATAAATGCAATTTGTGACCTGTATTAATGATTTAGTATAAAGTGGGAAAACTAGATTAAAGTATTTGTCTTAAAAAATGAGATGGAGGGGCACCTGGGTGGCTCAGTCAGTTAAGCCTCCGACTTCAGCTCAGGTCATGATCTCATAGTTCATGGGTTCAAGCCCCGATTCAGGCTCTGTGCTGACAGCTCAGAGCCTGGAGCCTGCTTCTAATTCTGTGTCTCCCTCTCTGTCCCACCCCCACTTGTGCTCTGTCTCTCTCTGTCTCTCAAAAATAAGTAAATGTTAAAAAAAGAAATTAAATAAGGATGTTCTTTGGCATATAATTCTTGGTATCTAAGCCATTTCTTGGATTAAGTTTGTTAATTTTTATTCACGTATTCATGGACTTAATAATTTACTTCCTGATTTATCAGTTAAAGAGGTTTGATGAAGTCTACCACTTCAGTTGTGAATTTTCAGTTTTTCTTTACTGTCAAAAGTTCTGTCAACTTTTGCTTCATGTATTTGGAAACTGTCACTTAGGGCCATACATGTTTCCAAGTAGTTATATCTTCTTGGTAGATTGCTGCTATTAATTGTATATAATAAGCTTTTATCCCTCTATCAGTGCTTTTTGACTTTAGTTCTGCTTTATATGATATATAAAACTGTGAGATATGTACTCTGATATATTTTTTCCATCTTTCAACTTTCCACATTTATATATTTTTAATGTTTTCTTTTTGAGAGAGAGAGAAAGCATGAGTGGGGGAGGGGCAGAGAGAGAGGGGGAGGTGGGGACAGAGGATCCAAAGCAGGCTCTGCACTGACAGCAGCAAGCCTGGTGCAGCGCTCAAACTCACAAACCATGACCTAAGCTGAAGCTGGACGCTCAACCCACTGAGCCACCCAGGCACCCCTCCACATTTATATATTTTAGATGCATCTCTTATAAACAGAATATAAATGGATCAAAAATTAATCTGACAATTTTTTCTTAACTTGGAATTTTTCATTTTTTATATTACTGATACATTGAATTAATTTCTGCTGTTTGCATTTTGTTCATTACCCTGCTTTTACTATTCGTTGTTTTCTCCTTCCTACCTATTATCACATTGCTAATATTTTTTCCTCCCTGCTTTCCCCTCTCCACTAGTGTGGAAGTTATACATTCTATTTGTATTCCTTTAGTGAATACTCTTAAAATTATAAAGTTGTAGTTGACCTAAAATCTAAATTAATCAATTTCTTTATTTTCTGGAACAATTCTACAATCTTAATCTGATTATTCTTTTCATCTTATTTGTTATTATTGTCTACCTTTTAGACTTCACTTGCTTTTATTCAAATTAGTCATTATTATTTTGTTTTGTAGCTTGGCTTTATATAGAAATCTCAGTTCCAGCATCTGCCTTGTGCAGGACTGGCCCTCAGTTGGACATCAACATCCAAGTCCATATTATTTGTAATAATGATAGGTTGGGGGGGAAAACCCAGATGTTTGTTTATTAAGATACATCCACCCAATGGTATGCAATAGAACCATAAAAAGGAATGAGAACTTATCTTTCAGATATAAGTGAAAAAAGCAAGGTACAGAACAGTATAGTATAATTTTATTTAAGAAGTAAGTGCATGAGTATATTTTTTCAAAAAGAAACACTGAAGGAAACTAATAAAAATTATTAACTGTGGGAGATATGGTCATTGGAGAACTAGATGGACAGGACAGGATTGAAAATAAGACTTCTCAAAATATACATTCTTATTCAGTACCAGGTTCTGAGGAACTCTAAATTTAGGGGCTGGATAAAAGGAAGGGGAAGAGCAAAAGGGACTGAGAATAGGAAGTGAGATAGGAAGAAAGGCACTCTCCTGACTTGGTTAAACAGCCCTGTCTTATACTCTCTATAAGCAATCTCACATCATCAATGCTTGGCAAAGCTTATTTCCTTCATAGTGCTTATCAGTATCAGTAATTATTTGTATATTTACTTTTTCTCTTTCTCTACTAGAATGTAAAACCCATGAGAGATTGTGTAGTGCCTAGGATAATGTTTGGGACATAGGTATTCAACTAATATTTGTTGAATGAAAAAGTAGAAGCAGCATGTGCAAATCTGTAGGGGCATGAAAACACACACATATTGGAGAACATAAGCCGTTCAACAGAAGGGAATATATTTCGTGTGTGTTGGAAGGAGGACAGGTAGCTAGGTAAGGCAAGGCTGGGAATTGCTCAATACTCAGAGCTCTGAGTTTTAAAACTCAATTCATCTCCTCTGGTTCTCAAGATGCACGAGAGTTACATTAGGCTTAAGTTAATTATGTAAGTACTTTCCTTTTAAACATGCTTACATTTCTTCTGCTCCCTGTTACTTTGGTCATAGCATGTGACCTTGAACTTGGAAGAAAAAGGTATATAGGTTCTTGCCCTCAGGGCTTAATATTAAAAATATTTATGGGGTGCCTGGGTGGCTCAGTCATTTAGCATCCGACTTCAGCTCAGGTCATGATCTTACAGTCTGTGAGTTCGAGCCCCACGTCGGGCTCTGTGCTGACAGCTCATAGCCTGGAGCCTGCTTCAGATTCTGTGTCTCCCTCTCTCTCTGCCCCTCCCCTGCTCATGCTCTGTCTCTCTCATCTCAAAAATAAATAAAAACATTAAACAGTATTTATAATTTTCCCACAGGGGGAAAAAATGAGGTATTTGTCCAGCTCATGACGTTCTCCTTTTCTGAGAACTCTTCCTGTCCCCTCTGCTCAGTTGATTGGACCAACGGTGGACAATGGAACCAAGTCAGGTTAATCCCTGGAAACTGGAAATTAGGCCTGAGAGACATTAGTTTGGAAAAGAAGAAAAGCCAGGCATAAGAAAGAGAAACTTTGGTTTCTGATGACTACAGTTTCTTATTCTAGTTCCTTACGAGGCTCAGTTCGCTGAGATCTCTGAGATATCACTTACAATAAATTCTTCTTTTTTGTTAAGGTAATTTACCGTGAGTTTTTTTCTTGTTATCAAAAGAAATGTTAGATGCCACTTTCCTGGGGTACCTGGGTGGCCCATTCAATTAAGTGTCTGACTTCAGCTCAGGTCATGATCTCATGGTTAATGAATTCAAGCCTCTCATCGGGCTCTGTGTTCACAATGTGGAGACTGCTTGGGATTCTCTCTTTCTGACCCTCCTCAACTTGCGCTTTCTCTCTCTCTCAAAATAAATAAATAAACTTAGAAAAAAAAACATGCCTCTTTCCTTCCCAGCTTTACTAATTTTAAATTACATTGCACATCTGTTTAATACTTTATAGCTTCCTAATACTATCATTATTTCATTTTCCTCACAACAATATGAAGGTTAGACAATATTTTCTCAATTTGATAAATAAGGAAACTGAGGCAAAGACTGATGAAGTGACTTGACTAGGTCCTTATAGATGTGGTGACTCTCTATGTATCATTCCATCTCTAAATTAGCTTGAGGTCATCACACAGGTTGTTTTCACAACATAGAGCTTCATTTTCTCCATTGAAGAAGAATTGAGATAGCAGGAAAAACTTTAACATTAAATAATATAATGAGACATTTATTCTATTTGGAGAAAAATTAGTTGGAGTACTATGGGTTTTTCTCTGCCTAACATAAGTGTAGGCTCTTAAGGAAGGATGTCCTGTATTATAGTAGAAGAGTGAAATGTCATGCAATTCCCTTTTTTTGTGGCTGATGCTGAGTTTCTTTCTTAGCCTTGCAGGTTTTTTTTTTTTAATTAAAAATTAAATCTTCTGGGTCATTGTTGGAAAAGATACTCTATTCTTTCTCTTTCCCTGATAACAAATTCCTATGTAGTAAGAATTACTGAGACAATATTTTCTTCTATATTTGGCCAGTGATTTTTTTTAATGTTTATTTTTGAGAGAGAGACAGAGAGAATGCAAGCAGGGAATCCCGGGGCAGAGAGAGAGAGGAAAACAAAGAATCTGAAGCAGTCTCCAGGCTTTGAACTGTCAGCACAGAGCCCAGCGCAGGGCTCGAACTCGTGAGCCATGAGATCATGATCTGAGCCAAAGTCTGACACTTAATCAACTGAGCCACCTAGGTGCCTCTTGGCCAGTGATTTAAAGATATGCTTTCCATTTCTGAAATCTCATTAGGAGTACATAAATGCTTTTCTTTTAATTTAAGTTTTTATTTAAATTCCAGGTAGTTAACATACAGTGTAACGTTAGTTTTGGGTGTAGAATTTAGTGATTCAACCCTTATATACAACACTGGGTGATCATCACAACTCCCTCCTTAATCCCCAATACCTATTTAATCCATCCTCGTATCAACCTCCCCTCTGGTCCGTCTGTTTTTTTTTTTTTTATAGGTAAGGGTCTTTCTTGGTTTTCCTACCCCCTCCTCATGTTGGTTTGTTTTGTTTCTTAAATTCCACATATGAGTGAGATCGTATGGTGTTTGTCTTTGTCTGCCTGACTTATTTTGCTTAAAACAGTATGGAGAAAGGGGAACCCTCTTACCCCAGGAATGCAAACTGGTACAGCCACTCTGGAAAAGTCAGAGACTTAAAAATAGAACTACCCTACAATCCAGCAGTTGCACTACTTACTAGGTATTTGCTCTGATGTTTATAGCCGCATTATTAATAATAGCCAAATTATGGAAAGAGCCCAAATGTCCATCAACTGATGAATAAAGATGTGGTGTATATATTTTACATATATATGTACATATGTATATATACATATATATACACATATATATATATATACACACATATATAATATATATACAATGGAATAATAGCCATAAAAAAATGTAATCTTGCCCTAAATGCCTTTTGAAATTATTTACTTATTAAGAAAAGCATGTGTAATGCCTGTTACTTGCAACACTGGGTCATGTGTGAAAATTTGAAACACTGAGTTAGTTACTGTCTGTGAAGAGCACACAGGTGGTAATAATAGTCAACACTTCTTGAGTAGTTGCTATTTGTCAGGCACTATTCTAAATACTTCAGAATATATATTAATTTAATCCTCACAACAATCTTGTGAGGTAGGTATTATTATTATTACCATTTTATAAATGAGGATTTTTAGGAACAAGCTCAAGTCACACAGCTAGTTAGTTGTAGAGCCAGGACTAGAATACGTACCTGCTTCACTTCAAAGTTTGTGCTTTTCTTATTGTGCCTTTAGAGGCAGAAAAAAGGAGGCTAACGGAGTAATGCCATTGTGTGGTGATAGGACTCAGTTGGGATGAATTCACTCTAAGGAAAACTCATGTAAAAATAAGCCTGGCCACAGATTTCAATTAAACTTTGTAGAATTTTTCAGGGTATTTGCTGCCTTAATTGTGGTGGAAGGAAATGTTCAACTATAAGAATTTGAAGGCTGATAGTTTAGAGGAAAGATAATTTACTTTTTTTTTTTAATTTTAGAGAGAGACAAAGTGCAAGTGGGGCAGAGAGGATGAGAGGGAGAGGGGGTGAGAAAGAGACAGAGAGAGAGAATCCCAAGCACGTTCCATGCCCAGTGCAGAGCCCAAAGTGGGCTGATCCCATGACCCTAGGATCATGACCTGAGCTGAAATCAAGAGTCAGATGCTCAACCGACTGAGCCACCCAGGCACCCCTAGAGGAAAGATAATTTAATTGTTAAGTAGTGTGATGAAAGTAAATAGCATCATCTGTTAATGTATTTTTACTGATGAGAGAATTTATCACATCTGGATTTAGAATTAGAGCATTTTTAGAGAGCAAACAACGAAGTTTGGTCAAAGGATAATCTACACTGTTATCCTGGTGGTGCTTAGCATATAAATGCTTTATAAGTGCTCATTGAATAAACAAGTAGAAAGCTGCCTTTACTTATGCACACATCATCGTCTTTTCTAATACAGTGGTGTATGTCCATAATATCAAATCACAAAAAGAGCTACTTGAAAGGAAAATGGAATATGTGATACTACTTTCTGCTAGTTTCTGAGGGAATAAGCTATTGTTCCAGATATTTTGCATTTCTACAGTACAAAGGTAGCTGAGAGATGATTTGCTTTTTTTTTGACATTCCTCAGCTTAGTTCATATTATTAGGTTGTTCATTTTAGATATTTGGGCCTTTAGTTTCTTCCCTTCATTTACTTTTTTGTTATTTTTACCAAAGCAAATTGCAAAAGAAAGAACATTTGAGAAGGCAATTCAGATCATGATCAGCATGTTATAATAGACCTGAAGAATGTGTTCTGTACACTTCTGGGATTAGAAAACATTCTGAAATTGGATTGATGATTTCTAACAGTACTTGAAAAATAGAGAATCAGAATCTCAGAGGTATTTTTCTCAATAACCATCCAATCCATATTTCTGCCACCACACATGCCCCCTCCCAGACCAATCTCTAGCTCTGAGTAAATGGATTGATTTGTAATATCTTTTCCCACCTATCTATATGCCACCCTTTCTTCAAGGCCAAGTCAAGTAGTATTTCCTCCAGGGAGCTTTTCTAAAACATCGTTCTTTCTTTGTATGATTATTGGTTTGTCATTAACTTTAGCCTTTTTTCTAAGGTGAACGGAAGGTCCAATGGGTAGAAACTAAGGAAGACAGAATAAGGCTCAGTATGTGTGTCAAAACAGTGTGTCACTGGTTTCTCTAAGATCATCCCTAGATTTGATGTTTCGTTAATTAGGAGAATTCTCAGAACTGTGTACAGTCATACTCAGAGCTATGATTTATTATAGTGAAGAGATACTAAACAAAATCAGCTTAGGGAAAAGATGCATGTGGTGAAGTCTGAAGGAAACCAGGTGCAAGTTTCCAAGAGTCTTCTTTGGTAGAGTCACACAGGACGTATTTAATTCCTGCAGCAGTATTTTGACAAGTGTAAAATGTTGTCTACCAAGGAAGCTTATCAAACACTCAGAGCCTAAAGTTTTTACTGGGGGCTGGTCATGTAGGCACCCTCTACTTACCACATGCCATAATTCCACACCCCTAGAAAGAAAGTAGGTGTTCATCATAAACCACATTGTCTGTATAAATAGTTTAGGCATAGTGAGCTATTCTTATGAGTTCTGGGAATGGTGGTACCCTCCTGAAATCTAAGTTCCTAGCTACTAGCCAGGGATCAACCTTGCTGGAAGGACTTTCTAATAATAGCATTCTTAAGCCTGGTATGTTAACTTTTTATGGTATTGGGAATCTTTTTAATGTGCTTACAGAAGGTGAAATAGACTAACTTAGGAAGTAAATATTACCGTGTTAGAAGACATTTAAAAATAAGTTGGTTAAAAACTTGTATGAAAACTTTTAGAGAAAAAAAAGTTTTAGAGGAGATACATCCATTGCTATTATCCAAATTCTAGGACTTTTTAAATCCCATAAGATATATTATCTTGTAGTTTCTTTTTTCCTTGTGTTAGTCCTTTAATACACAGGAGAATGGCACTGTATTAGAAGAAACCTGAGTTCTTACTTAGTGCTGCCACTCTTTACTTGTCTCCTTCATTTTTCTTATTTGTTTATAAAGTACTTAAACTTAAAAAAAAGTATTTATTTGTTATTTCAGAGCATGCTCTGCACCGTCAGCATGTGAAGCCCGGCATGGGTTTTGATCCCACAAACTGTGAGATCATGACCTGAGCTGAAATCAAGTTGGACCTTAACTGACTGAACCACCCAGGTGCCCCAAGAACTTAAACTTTTTGATCTCAAAGTTTTGTGTAGCTCTCATATTTCTGGTCCTTGAGGGACTCCACTGGATTACTTTGATTAATAAAAAGCTCTTGATGATACTAAGGTAAAAATCTAATTATCTTTAATGTCTAACCATTCCTTTTGTTCTTAATTATGTCTTTTGGATAGGTCTGCTCCATTTCTCACCTGAATGCCTGTGATTAAGAGTTCTACCATTCTTGGTGTTGATGCTAATGAATCTTAGAGACTAAAGTTTGAGTTTAGCTTCTTACCCTAGGTTGATGGAAACGGGGCAGTAAGGAATGGGGAAACTTGAGGGAGAGCTCAAGACAAGGGAAATGTTTGTGCCTTCCTACCACAGTTCTCCCTTAGACTTGGTAACCCTTCAGGTTTAGGAAAACACTCAGAAAATATTCAAAGTGCTTGAATGTTCCTAAACTCCTGTGTCCCTATAACTTACATCTCTGTGGACTGTAGTGATTCTTCCTAAGCATAAAGAGACTGCTGTTGGCCCTTCATCACCAGTGATCTATGGTGAGGATGGGGCAGAGCTCAGCCATTTGCTAGTTTTAATCTGTCTGGAAACAGGAGTCCACTGGAATTGAAGAAGCCTCACCTCTCCATCTACCTGGCAGAATTATCATGACATCTAAATTTTACTCTCATAAGGTGTCAGTACTCTACCAAGTAGAAAGTGACCACTTCTAGGGAGCAAGAAATCCTTAGAGGCCACATAATGTTTTTCATGGGTTGGAGTGGTAAGAGGAGAATTCGAAGACAGTCTGTTGTCCAGACATGTTTCTCCCACTCATGTAATTCAGAAATCCTATTTTGGCATCTCTGTTAGGTCATCCAGGTTTAAATTAAAACCATTCATTGAGCAGGAGCTTATTTCTGCACCTTAAGATACTCCATGTGATCACTCTGAATATTTTTTATAATGTTAACGTGAAAGCTGCTTCCCTGTAAGATCTAAACATTTTTAATTTTTCTAATTATACTTGTTAGTGTTTTTCAGACTGCTCTGTTTTTTTCTGAGGAGTCCTTCAAAATATTATTGTATTTTACAATAATACAAATTATTGCACTGCATCTGGAAAATACAATTCATTAAATTGATATGCAAATTAGTTATTCAGATTTAGTCAGGACAGTGGATCAGATGAGAATCTAGAAGGAATAATTAACTTTTGAGCAATCCTTGGTAAATAGTGTTATATTAGCCTCTAGGGAACCTAAGGGCATTAGATGTCTAGGGGGAGTCAGGGGAAGATAGTTGGAGATTGGCAGATGGCTCAGAAAGGTAGACAAAGTATCCCAACAGTTCCCTGTTACCTAAGAGTAAATGGAGTACAGGGGGATATCCTGGACTGGATTTAAGAGTCCTGGGTTTTAGGGGCGCCTGGGTGGCTCAGTCAGTTGAGCGTCTGGCTTCGGCTCAGGTCATGATCTCTCAGTCTGTGAGTTTGAGCCCCACGTCGGGCTCTGTGCTGATAGTTCAGAGTCTGGAGCCTGCTTCAGATTCTGTGTCCCCCTCTCTCTCTGCCCCTCCCCTACTCATGCTCTGTCTCTCTCTGTCTCAGAAATAAACATTAAAAAAAAAAAAAAGAGTCCTGGGTTTTAGTCTTGCCTTTACTCCCAGTGAGCTCTATAATTTTGGGTAGTCACTTCTAGTGCCTAGTTTTCTTATCTGTAATGTAAGAAAATGTAATAGGCACTAGGTAGCCCTTAAAGCACTCTGGGCTATGATTACCAGGAAATAGACTAACTACATTTTAAGACAGTTTCTACCTAGATGTCTAACTTGCCCTCTAGGGACACACATATCTTCAAGACTAGCAAATTTACTTCTAAGCATTTTTTTTTCTTTTGATGGGTTCCTTGGTCCTTGTGAGTTACAAAATCAGTAGCTTCTTAAGAGATTTACATCCAGAGGTGATGAAGAGAGTAAGTCTCTGGCTGTGGCCTTCAGAAAGATTTAAGCTATTTTCCTACAAATGTGTTGTCATTTAAAACATTTTTTTTTTGCTTATAATATACATTTATTATTTTCTTCTCACCAACAGTTTTTTTTTTGTTTTTATTTAAATTCCAGTTAATATGCAGTGTAATATTAGTTTCAGGTGTACAGTGTAGTGAGTCAACACTTCCATGAAATGTGTTATTGTTTTATAAAAAAAAATTTAATGCTTATTTATTTTTGAGAGAGAGAGTGATAGAATGTGAGTGGGGATCCCAGGGCAGAGAGAGAGAGAGGGAGACAAAGAATCTGAAGCAGGCTCCAGGCTCTGAGCTGTCAGCACAGAGCCTGATGCAGGACTTAAACTCATGAACAGTGAGATCATAACCGGAGCCAAAGTCAGATGCTTAACTGACTGATCCACCCAGATGCCCCTGTGTTTTTATTTTTAAATGACTATGAGGAAAGGCAGGAATGAGTCCAAGATGGTGGGGTAGGAAGATCCTGAACTCATGGATCATTTCCCTCTGAAAAACATCTGAAAACTAGATGAACTGCTTTTTACAACAAAGGATAAAAAGATCATTTTGAGACAGAGGAGTAGGAGATGCAGAGACAAAGTCTCACACAAAACCCCATCCCCAGTCTGGGGACAAACAATAGGGAGGGTCTCACTGGAAGGGCACTTCTTCTGGAGTAGGAGGGGTTGCCCTCACTTTGGGGACCTCAGCCCCTGAGGTCTATACTGAAAAGATGAGCCTCCAGAACCTCTGACTTGGAAAACCAACAGGGCTGATGTTGGGGTTCCTGAAGTGCTATAGAAAAATGACATTCCCTTCTTGGAGGGCTCACATGTGGGCTTACTTGCCTGGGGACCCAGTGAAAAATGGCAGTTTGAGAAGTCCCTAGACTATGTGCAAGAGAGTTTCACTTGATGATCTGGAGCCATCAACTGGAGAGACACAGGACAGCTGAAACTCCCAGAGATGGAGGGATTGGCAGATGCCATTCTTGCACTCTCCAAAGAGTCTGATACCACAAGCAGGCAAGCTTGGATGTGGCACCTTGTTGGAATGTGTGGGGGTGACCAGTCACAGCACTTGCTGAAGCTGGAGAGTATGGGCAGTTGCAGCATGCCTCCACTCCCTAGCTGGGTTGGGTGAGTACAAGTGGTTATAGAGTTCTCCCACTCCCTACCAAAAGTGTGTGAGGATAGGCAGTTGTGACACTCTCCTTCCCCCTGGCTGGGGCTGGCAACAGATGCATGCAGTTAAGACATTCTCTTCCTACAAATGCCCCTTCCACCCTGCTCTGTTGTTTTTCTGAAGCTGGCAATTGTGCCCCACTCACTGTAATCTACAGCTGTCTTACTAAAGCCATCCCATGCAACCTACACAGGAGACATCCCTTGATTACCTGGTCCTGGTGGCCCAGAGTGCTGGTGTTCCAGAAATCTATGGGACTATAACAATCAGGAAGACAGTTATTGGCACTACACCACTCCCAGGACACTCCGCAGACAGCAGACTGAAACACAACCCCAATTTTCCTGTCAAAGAGGCCTCTTTACTTAGCCTGGAGCTTCAGACTAAGGAATAGGCTTCAGGTTTCCCATACATCTAGAGGCTAAGTAGGCACTCCCAGGGAGACACCATCCTTTTGCATACCCTTGGCCTCACTACAGTTCTATGAGACTTCCCAGGGAGGAGCTTATATATTTGTCTAGAGCCCCAGTTTTTGTAGCTGTGGCCCAGGGGACACCTTCAGATCTCCTAGCTTACAGTTAGCTTGAAACTAGGTGCTAAATGATATTCCTCTGCTTGGATCACTGACTGGTCTTGGCACACCTTCAACAATGAGGACCTACCAGGCAGTTTAGATAATCAAAAAGGTTTGGGGAACAACCAAGAGAGAGGATAAGGTTGAACAAGAAGGATCATCACCTATACAAGGCCACTCCTTCAAGACATAGAGGTAGCTTTTTCACCTGATATACAGATACAAACACAGAGTCAAGCAAAATGAGGAAACAGAAATTTGTTGCAAATAAAGAAATAAGGCAAAACCTCAAAAAAAGGCCTTAGTGATACGGAGATAATCAATCTACCTGATAAAGAATTTGAAGTAATAATCATAAAGATGCTAACCAAAGTCAGGAGAAGAATGGATGAACACAATGAGAACTTCAACAAAGAGAAACCAAAGAGAAGAAAGTACCAAACGGAAGTCATGGAGCTGAAGAATACAATAACTAAACCAAAAAATATAGTACAGTGATTCCACAATATAATGAAGTATAAGAATGGATCCATGAGCTGGAAGATAAAGAATGAAATGCAAGCAGACAGAGCAGCACAAAGAAAAAAGAATTTTAAAACAATGAAGATAACCTAAGGAACTTCTGGGACAATATCAAGTGGAATATCATTTGCATTATAGGGGTCCTAGAAGGAGAAAAGAGAGAAAAGCGGGCACAAAACTTATTTGCAGAAATAATGGCTGAAAACTTTCCTAACCTAAGGAAGAAAACAGATATCCAGGTCCAGGAAACCCAGAGATTTCCAGATATGATGAACCCAAAGAGAGCTACACCAAGACATATTGTAAATAAAATGTCAAAAGTTAAAGAGAGAATCATAAAAGTAGCAAGTTTCATACAAGGGAAACCCCATAAGGCTATCAGATTTCTTAGCAGAAACTTTGCAAAGCAGAAGGGAGTGGTATGGCCTATTCAAAGTCCTGAAAGACAAAAAAAAAACCCCAAACTTCCAACTAAGAATACTCTATCTGATAAGATTATCATTCAGATTTTAAAAAGAGATAAAGAGTTTTCCAGGCAAGCAAAAGATGAAGAGGTCATCACTACTAAAGTGGCCTTACAAGAAATATTAAAGGGACTTCTTTAAGCTGAAAGAAATGTTACTCATTTTACAAAAGTAAAAATCTCACTGAAAAAGGTAAATCTACAGTAAAGATAGTGCTACTAAGAAAGCTACTAAGATTAAAAACACAAGTAGTAAAATGAACTAAAACTTCTAATTAGCAAAGGGATACATTAAAAGATGCAGAAGTGACATCAAAAACATAAAATGTTGGAGAGGAGTAAAATTTGGAGTTTTGAAATGTGTCCAGATTTAAGTTGGCATCAACTTAAAATAGACTGTTATATACACATGATGATGATATATGTGAACCTCACAATAACTACAAAGCAAAAATTTTTGGTACATATACAAAAGAAAATGAGAAAGGAATCTAAACATAACATTAAGGAGTCATCAAATCACAGAGACAAAGGAACAAAGACTGAAAACAGCGAGAAAACAACAAAATAGCAATATGTAACACCTACCACTAATAAGTTTAAATGTAAACGGACTGAATTCCCCAATCAGAGACATGGAGTGGCTGAATGGTTAAAAACAAAAACCAAAAAACAAGACTGCCTCCAAGAGACTGTCTTCAGAAGTAAAGACACACAGAGACTGAAAGTGAAGGAATAGAAAAACATATTCCACGTAAAGGGAAACAAAAAGCTGGTGTAGCTATACTCATATCAGGCAAGATAGACTCTAAAACAAAGATTATAGTAAAAGACAAAAAGGGGCACTGCATAGTGATAAAGGTGTCAACCCAGCAAGAAGATATAACATTTATAAATATCTGCACACACAACATAGGAACACCAAAATATGAAGCAAATGTTAACCTAAAGGGAGAAATTGACAGCAATACAATAATAATAGGGGATTTTTAAACCCCACTTACATTACTGGATAGATAAGCCAGACAGAATATCAATAAGGAGATATTGGCTTTAAACAACACATTAGACCAGATGGACATAATAGATATATACAGAACATTCCAGCCAAAAGCAGCAAAATACACATTCTTCTCAAGTGCACATGTAACATTCTCTGGGTAGATCACATGTTAGGCCACAAAACAAGTCTCAGTAAATTCAAGAAGACTGAAATCATATCAAGCATTTTTTATTGATCCCAATGGTATGAAACTAGAAATAAATTACAAGAAAATGAAAAATTGTAAGTACATGGAGATTAAACATGTTACTGAACAACTGAGTCATGGGAGAAATCAAAGGAGAAATTAAAAAATACCTAGAGACAAATGAAATAAAACCAAAATTTATGAGCTGCAGTAAAAGCAGTTCTAAGAGGGGAGTTTATAGCAAAATTGTTCTACCTCAAGAAATAAAAGAAATCTCAAATAAACTATTAAGCTTTACATCTAAAAGAACAAGCCCAACATTAGCAGAAGGAAAGAAATAGAGCAGAAATAGGTGAAATAGAGACTAAAAAGACAATAGAAAAAAAAAATCAATGAAACTAAGGGCTGGTTCTTTGGAAAAAAAAAAAAAAAAGTTGACCTGTAGCTAGACTTGCCACAAAAAAGAGAGACAGGGCTCAAATAAATGAAATCAGAAATGATGCCATGAAAATACAAAAGATAAGAAACTGCTATGAACAGATTATGCACCAACAAATTGGACAATCTAGAAGAAAAAATTTCTAAAAACATAGTCTTTTGAGACTGAATGAAAATCTAGATAGATGGATTACTAGCAAGGAAATTGAATCAGTAATCAAAAACCTCCCAACAAACAAAGTTCTACTACCAGACTGCTTCACTGGTGAATTCTACCAAACATTCAAAGAAGATTTAATACTATTCTTCTCAAACTTTTCCAAAAAATTGAAGAGGAGAGAATGCTTGCAAACTCGACAATACCCTCATACCAAAATCAGACAAAGATACCACCAAAAAAAAGAAAGAAAGAAAGAAAGAAAGAAAAAAAAAGAAACAGGCTAATATCCCTGGTGAACATAGATGCAAAAATCCTCAAGAAAATATTAGCAAACTTGGGGTGCCTGGGTGGCTCAGTTGGTTAAGCTTCCACCTCTTGGTTTTGACTCAGGTCATGATCTCCTGGATCATCAGATCAAGCCCTGCAGTCAGCTCTGCACTGACAATGCAAAGCCTGCTTGGGATTTTCTCTCTGCTCCTCCCCCACTATTGCTCTCCCTCTCTGTTAAAATAAATAAACATTAAAAAGAAGTATTAGCAAACGCAGTTCAACAATACATTAAAAGGATCATACACCATGATCAAGTGGTATTTATTCCACAGATGCAAGGATGTTTCAACATTTGTAAATCACTCAATGTGATACACAACATTAACAAAATGAAAGATAAAAAACATGATTATCTCAATAGATTCAGAAAAAATTGACAAAATTCAACATCCATTTGTGATAAAAACTCTCAACAAAGTGGGTATAGAGGGAACATACCTCAACATAATAAAGGTCATAATAACAAACCCATAGCTGTTATCATACTCAGTATTGAAACACTGAAAGCTTTTTCTCTAAGATCGGAAATAATACAAGGATACCCAGTATCTCCACTTTTATTCAACATAGTATTGGGAGTCCTAGCCTAGCAATTAGGCAAGATAAAGAGATAAAAGACATACAAATTGAAAAAAGTAAAACTGTCACTAATTGAAGGAAACATGATACTATATAGAGAAAACCATAAAGACTCCACCAAAAACCTGTTAGAATAAATGAATTCAATAAAATTTCAGGATATAAAATTAACATACAAAAATATGAAATCTGTTGCATTTCTGTACGTTAATAATGAACTATTAGAGAAATCAAGAAAACAAACCTACCTACAATTGCAACATAAAGAATAAAATATGTAGGAATAAATTTAACCAAGGAGGTGAAAGATCTGTACGCTGAAAACTATAAAACATTAAGGAAAGAAATAAGACACCAATAAATGGAAAGATATTCTGTGCTCATGGATTAGAAGAATTGTTATTATTAAAATTCCATACTACCCAAAGCAATCTACAGATTCAGTGCAATCCCTGTCAAAGTTCTAATGATATTTCTTACAGAGCTATAACAATTCTAAAATTTGTATGGAACCCCAAAGACCTCAAATAGCCAAAACAGTTTTGAGAAAGAACAAAGTATCATATTCCCTGATTTCAGAATATATTACGCAGCTATAGTAATCAAAGCAGTATAATATTGGTATAGAAACAAACATATAGATCAATGGAACAAAATACAGAGCCCAGAAATAAACCTATGTATATGTGGTCAATTAACTTCTGACAAAGGAGGCAAGAATATAAAATAGGGTAAGGACTCTGTCTTCAACAAATGGTGTTGAAAAACTGGACAACTAAATGCAAAAGAATGAAAATGGACTACAATCTTACACTATATACAAAAGTCAATTCAAAAATGGATTAAAAACTTGATTGTAAGACCTGAAACCATAAGACTCCCAGAAGAAAATAGGTTGTAAGCTCCTTGACATTGGTCTCATTGTGGTGGTGCTGGTGCTGGTGCTGGTGCTGGTGCTGGTGCTGGTAGTGGTTTAGATCTGACTCCAAAGGCAAGGGAAACAAAAACAAAAACAAAAAATTATTAGGACTATATCAAACTAGAAAACTGCTGCACAGTGAAGGAAATCATCTAAAAAATGAAAAGGCAACCTAAAAAATGGGAGAAAATATTTGCAAGTCATATATCAATAAGGGGTTAATATCCAAAAATATAAAGAACTAAACTCAATAGCAAAACAAAAGCTAAACAATCCAATAAGAAAATGGGTAGAGGATCTGAATATACATCTCTCCAAAGAAGATATACAGATGGCCAATGAGCATGTAAAAAGATACACAACATCACTAATCATCAGGGAAATGCAAATCAAAACTACAGTGAGCTATCACCTTTTACCTGTCAGAATGGCTATTATCAAAGAGATAAGAAATAGAAAATGTTGGCAAGGATGTGAAGAAAAGGGAACCCTCCTTAAACTTAAAAAGAAGGGGGGCATCTGGGTGGTTCAGTCGTTTAAGTGTCCAACTCTTGATTTCGAACTCACAATTCATGGTCATGATCTCACAATTCATGAGTTGGAGCCCCGCCTTGGGCTCCACACTGACAGTGCAGAGCCTGCTTGGGATTCTCTCTCTCCCTCTTTCTCTGCCCCTCACACATGCATGTTCTCTCTCTCTGTCTCTGTCTCTCAAATAAACTGGGGTGTCTCTCAAAATGGGATACTGGGTATCCTTGTATTATTTCTGATCTTAGAGAAAAAGCTTTCAGTGTTTCAATACTGAGTATGATAACAGCTGTGGGTTTGTTATTATGACCTTTATTATGTTGAGGTATGTTCCCTCTATACCCACTTTGTTGAGAGTTTTTATCACAAATGGATGTTGAATTTTGTCAATTTTTTCTGAATCTATTGAGATAATCATGTTTTTTATCTTGTGGTCTTTTATCGTGTGGCTCAGTTGGTTAAGCATCCAGCTTCAGCTCAGGTCATGATCTCGGATTGTGTTTCGAGCCCTGTGTTGGGCTCTGTGCTGACAGCCTGGAGCCTGCTTCAGGTTCTGTGTCTCCTTCTCTTTCTGTCTGTCTGTCTCTCAAAAATGAATAAACACTAAAAAAAAAAAAATAATAAACTTTAAAAAAAAAAAGAATCCTCCTGCACCACTGGTGGGAATGTAAGTTGGTGCAGCTACTTTGGAAAGCAATATGGATGTTTTTCAAAAATTAAAAATAGAGCTATGATCTAACAGTTTCACTACTGGGTATCTATCTGAAGAAAATGAAAACATGAATTTGAAAGGATGTATGCATCCATATGTTCATTGAAGCATTATTTACAACAGCCAAGATATGGAAACAACCAAGGTATCCATCAATGGATGAATGGATAGAGAAGATGTGGTATGTATATATGATGAAATACTATTCAGCCTTAAAAAAGATGAAATCTTGCCTTTGCAGCACCATGGATGGACCTTGAGGGTATTATGCTAAGTGAGTAAGTGAGATGGAGACAAATACAATATGGTTTCACCTATATGTGAAATGTGAAAAACCAAGCAAGCCAAGAAACAAAACAAAACCCTCTCCCCGGGGAGAGGACAAAAATGGGTGAATGGGATTAAGAAGTACAAACTTCCAGTTACAAAATAAGTCATGGGGATATAATGTACATCATAAAAAAATATAGTCATAACATTGTGTTAACTTTTAAGATGGCAGATGTAACTAGACTTATTGTGGTAACCATTTTGCAGTGTATACAAATGTTGAATCACTATGCTTTATACCTGAAACGAAAATATGTCAGTCTTACCATGTCTTCCCCCTACCCACAAAAAGATCATGATGAAACTTAGCTTGTCTCTGAATAGCTAGGCAGGACTCAGCAGGTTTTAGATAATCTCTATGACCACGTAAATGAAACAGGACAAATTCAAGGTCCCATGGAAGCACCAAATGCAAACACTGAGTTCATGTAAGTTACAACAGCCCAAAAAGAGAGTTGACATAATAAAGTAGAAAGAATACTAAATAGAGAGTCTGAAGCTCCAGTTTAGGCCTGGCTCTGCCACTTCCTGGCTAGTGAGACCCTGAGCTAGTGAATTTACTTCTCTGTGCCTTAGAATCTTTAGGTGTAAAATAAGAGTGTTAACTTACAAGTAACTGAGTGAGGCCTGACAACTCTGAAGTAAGAGGAATGGAGCTAGAAGCCCCTGAATGGAGAGTCATCTGGGATGACAGGAGGGTTAGCAGGATGTTCCTGGCCAAGAGCCTAGTAACGAAGCTTTACTTCTTACTGTACCTTGGCTTAAGTGAAATTGTGTTTTGTCCTGATTGTGCCACTGAAAGACTGGCTAGGTAGTGCTTTTCTAACTTTCTTCCCACAGATACCCATAATGACAGAGGAAGGTGAACTCTAAGGTTTTGGTGGGAGAGGGGAACAGTATAGCTTTAAACACTTTACTTCAAGTTGAGCAACAGATACATTTAAAATGTTATATTAAGACAATCTCACGTAAACATAAAAAAAATTCTATTCTGTAATATATTTTTGTTTTACTATCAACATAGAGCTTTAAATTATTTTTAGGGAAAAGAAAATTTAAAACTATTTCCTCTGTCTCTTCCCCTCATAATCTCAGTAGACAGAAGGCCTAAGTCTGGAATAATGATAAACACTAAACTGTTTATACGAGTTTATTTTCAGAGGAGAAATAGAAAAGGACTTTCATTTAAGTTTTTATTTTTATATTGAATGTATTGCAAGTATATACTCAGAAAAAGTAGAATTTTAAAAATACCCACCTTTGGAGTGCCCAGGTGGCTCAGTTAGTTGAGCGACCAACTTCGGTTCACATCATGATCTCACAGTTGGTGGGTTTAAGCCCCACATTGGACTCTGTGCTGACAGCTCAGAGCCTGGAGCCTGCTTTGGATTCTGTGTCTCCCTCTCTCTCTGCCCCTCCCTGGCTCACACTCTCTCTCTCTCTCAAAAATAAATAAACATTTTTTAAAATGATAAAATAGCATCCACCTAAAAAACCGTTGCATGAAATTGATACTACAGGAAGGGTCTCTGTGCATATTCCATGGAGATATGTGCTTTTTGATACATTGTTCCCATTTAAGGAGCATGGGGCTATAGGAGAAGATAACAACCTTGCCTTAATCTTTTCTTAGAAATAATTTGACATTGTATAGCCTATGTGATAGCTTTTACTGTTAGTGTTTCCCACACTGTTTTAATCTGTGTAGGCAAACCTGGTTATCCCAACTATGGGGAGGAGAGGTGTGATTGTTACAGTCTTTTTGAGAAGCAGCATGATGTAATAGGAAAACGACTTGGCTTTGGAATAAAAAAAAAAAAAGTCATTTATTCTTCTATCAATCTATGTATTTGTGCAAAAAACCCAAAATTTGCAAAACAAGTTGAGTTCTATTTATGAATTATGAGAACTTGGCAAGATATCTAACTTCTCTGAACTTCCATGACTTTATTCAGAAATTATCCCTACATCCTCTTAGGGTTGTTATGAAAATTAAGTGAGATAATATATGCATAAGTGCCTAACATACCAGTTGGTACATAATAGATACTTAATGAACTTTATTTTCCTTGCTTCTTTCTGCTTGTTGAGGAAACACTTTATTCCTTTCAAAAAGCTTTCATATTCAAGGTCTGTTTTGATCCTCATAGCTCAGATGATATCATCTTTACTTTAAAATAAGGGAAGGTGACTGGGCGGGGGTAGTGACTTATGTGCTGTTACTATATTTTAGTATAAGCAGAAGAGCCAGGACTTGAAGGCAGGTTTTTTGATTTGCCACAGGGCTTTTTTCCATACTTAATTTGGTGGAATTTCTTTTGTCTTTAAATTGGATTGTGTGTATTATTTATGGTAGGTATTCTGTCAAAACAACAAAATCTCAAGACTTAGTGGGAATTCAACAGTGGTCTAGCCTCTGTATCTTGCCCCTTATTCAACATCTCTGCCAGGTATTTATTGGAAGAGAGGATTTGACCATCAAATAAATATAAGACAGCAGGCTATGTAGAAGTGTTTAAGACATTACTTGGAAGTTGTGAGGCATATGTGGTGTAGCAAAATGAATAGCAAGCCTTCTAATTAAAACTTTTGGAATTGAGGTTCAGAACTACTTTGGCCAACTCACAAAATAATTGTACAGAACAGGTATTAACCATCGATAGAGGGAAATGTCACAGTAAAGGTAATTAAGGCAAATTACTACAGATTGTTCTTTATTTTTTGTCCAGGAAAATTTTTTTTTTTTTGTTAAAAACATTTTTTTAATGTGTATTTACTTTTGAGAGAGAGAGAGAGGGTGAGCAGGCAAGGGATAGAGAAAGGGAGACACAGAATCTGGAACAGACTTCAGGCTCTCAGCTGTCAGTACAGAGCCCAATGCGGGGCTTGAACTCATGAACCACGAGATCATGACCTGAGCCAAAGTCAGACACTTACTTGACTGAGCCACTCGGGCGCCTCTGGAAATTTTTTTTTTTATTCTTTTTTTCTTTTTCTTTTTCTTTTTATTTTTTAATGTTTATTCATTTTTGATAGAGACAGAGAGGGAGGGGCAGCAAGAGAGAGGGAGACACAGAATCCAAAGCAGCTCCAGGCTCTGAGCTGTCAGCACAGAGCCCGATGCGGGGCTCAGACCCATGAAGCGCAAGATCATGACCTGAGCTGAAGTTGGATGTTCAGCCAACTGAGCCACCCAGGTGCCCCTGGAAAATTCTTTTTTTTTTTTTTTTAAAGGTGGGTTTTTTTTTTTCCCCTATGGTCAGGAAAAAGCAAGGAAGTCCGCTCTCACCATTACTATTTAACATAATGGTGGAAGTCCTAGCCTCAGCAGTCAGACAACAGAAAGAAAGAAAAGGATCCAAATTAGCAAGGAAGAAGTCAAACTTTCACTAGTTGCAGATGACATGATACTCTATATAGAAAACCTGAAAGAACCCACCAAAAACTTACTAGAACTAATACATGAAGTCAGCAGTCATAGGATTTAAAATCAGGAATCTTTTGCATTTCTATATACCAATAATGAAGTAACAAAAAAGAAATCAAGAAATTCATCCCATTTACAATTGCATCAGAAACAGTATGATACCTAGGACTAAATCTAACTAAAGTTATAAAAGATCTATACTCTGAAAACTATAGAACACTTATGAAATAGATCACAAAGGACACAAAGAAATGGAAAAGTATTCTATGCTCATGGATTGGAAGAATTGTTAAAATGTCTATACTACCCAAAGCAATCTACAGATTTAATGCAATCCGTATCAAAATACCACCAACATTTTTCACAGAGCTGCAACAATCTTAAAATTTGTGTAGAACCACAAACACTGAATAGCCAAAGCAATCCTGAAAAAGAAAAGCAAAACTGGAGGCATCAGGATTTGGGATTTCAAACTATATTACAAAGGTGTAGTTATCAAGATAGTATGGTACTGGGACAAACAGACACATAGATCAATGGAACAGAATTGAAAACCCAGAAAAATGGATCCCCAACCATATGGTCAATTAATCTTTGACAAAGCAGGAAAGAATACCCAATGGAAAAAAGTCTCTCCAACAAATGGTATTGGGAAAACTGGACAGCAACATGCAAAATTATAAAATTGGACCACTTTCTTACACCATGCACAAAATAAATTCAAAATGGATAAAAGACCTAAATGTGAACCTGGAAACCATCAAAAGCCTAGAGGAGAATACAAGCAACAACCTCTTCGACTTTGGCCGGAGCGACTTATCAGGCTGGATCAAGGTTGTGAAGATCCTTAAAAACCAGGCAGAGTTTGACTTGAAAACATTTTTTATTTTATTATTATTTTTAAAGTTTATTTATTTTGAAAGAGAGAAAGCTCAAGCGGGGAAGGGGCAGAGAGAGGGAGACACAGAATCGGAAGCAGTCTCCAGGCTGTGAGCTGTCAGCACAGAGCCCTATATGGGGCTCAAACCCATGAACTCTGAGATCATGACCTGAGCCAAAGCTGGATGTTGAACCTACTGAGCCACCCAGGCTCCCCTTGAAGACATTTTTTAAAAATCCAAAGAGTGACATGATCAAATAGACTTTTCAGAAGATCATGTAGTATGGCTACAGTAGTCACATAGTCCTCAATTTTCTGAATCTTCGAATGCCTGGAAAGATAGTGCTTCAGGCCTTTAGAATTTGCTGCTGGCTTGGAATTGGAGATTCTTAGAATTGGAGGGGATCTTAAGTATTATTTAGTCTAGCAGTTATCGGTCTTCTTATGCATCAGAAATTCATGTAGAACTTTAAAAAAAATTAAGATTCCCAATTTCCTCAGATTTCTTTAATCAGATCTGCTGTGTTGAGATCCTTGATTTTTCTTTTAATAAGCTTTCCAGATGATTTTCATAACCAGTCAGAACTGTGGGTCAGTGTTTAAGAACCACAGGTCTAGACCAATCCTTCTGTTTCTTATCCAATTCCCGCCACTTCATGAGTGGAAATTTGCTTTCAGCTCTAACATTTTCTTGACTTGGCATTTCCCTTTACATACCTACTTTCAAACAAAAACCAAAGCAGAATTAACGACAACAAAAATACCCAGCCACTTATTGTTTACCTATTATATCTCTCATGCTGTTCTGGGTGTTTATCCATGTTATCTTATAATTCTTAAAATAACTCTGTGCGGAAGGTATTTTTATTCTCATTTTTAAAGAGGTTACAAAACACTCAAAGCCACATAGCTTTGTAGTTGACTGAACTGAATCTTCAAACTGAGGTTAATTCTGTGCTTTATTTAATGTTTGCTGTTGCTTCCAATGTCACCTTTTGTTGTGACTCTGCTAAGTAGATCTCTTCTTCATCAGTGATGAGGATTACGAATTTAGGTCCTCAGATCCAGTCTGGCCTGAAGGCACTCTACCTTGTTCTCTTCTATCCAGATCCTTGTCCTCATCATAACCTGGTTCATTCATGAAGCCTTCTTACTATATTTCTACCTGTTGAGCTCTTTCTAAGCCCATCTGAATTCAGAACACTTAGTAGATATACCATTTACTTGGAATCCCTTCACCACTCAGGTTATTTCATTTCTCATAGATTATTATGTCCTTAGCCAGACAGTAAGTTTCTTAGGATAAGGGACTGCATTTCATATATCATTGTGTTCTAAATCCTCTAGTGTTTCAAAATGTTTTACATAGTTGGAACACAATATTTATTGATTGACCACGTGGAACATTTGGGAGATGAGAGAAGAGACTATTGGGCCAGAGTTTGAGGTGATTTTTGAAATCATCTTTTAGATTTCTTGACCAGTATTAAAGAGCTATTGGCGCTCTGAGAATAGCTCTATAATATTTTTCCATTTCCCACATTTTTATCACTTTTCTCAGCAGGGGACCTAATGACTCTCCTTCTCTAGGTTCTGTTGGCCATCCTAATAACCCTTCCTCTCCTGCAGCGTCCCTTTGACCTTGAACTTACCACTTCCCTGCTTTGAGCCTCTGTGCCATCATTAGTAAAATAAGATCAAGGTAACTGTTAAGTTTCTTTCCAGCTCTCATATTCTATGGTGCCATTGTCTAGAAGCTCTGTTGAATGAGGAAGCAAATTATATATCACATTTCCTTGTCATTGTAGAAACCAAATGGGTCTGCTGAACAGGTTCTGGAGAATAAAAATTTCTTCATCCAAGCACCAGACTTAATGGGCATATTAGTATTGGTGGTCTCTGTAGGCTTTTTATCAAAGGAAACTTCAGACACAGGAATGGTGATATTTGTCAGTGTTAGCTGCAACTGAGAGATATAAGCTAAGAAAATGTGATTGATGTCATTAGACCCATTTTGACAGTGTGATATTATTCTCAAAGCACACCCCAGCATCGAATTATTTTTATCTCATATGGGTCAGAGTCTGGGTCCTGTTCCCCTTCCCTGGGAAGGTGGGTAGACAGTTTAATGATGGTTTTGCCTACCAGGACATTTGGTCTTAATAATGAGCTCAGATGTTTCTTTGTTCCATTGGGAACTTAAACTGTAACAAGGAAGCTTAGTAGTAAAAATACTTCGATGTGGGAAAAAAATAAGCATCTTTCGCTGAAATCAGGTTGCTCACATCACTGACCCTGGGTATGTTATTCTTTCCATCTTAGTATCCTTTTTTTCTGAGTGTCCTGCCCCTCTTCGCTGATATTATCACTAAATATCCTAACTGTACTAATAGGTCTTTTTCAAAAGCCCACTCCTATCCCCATCTCCCTAGTTGCCCTTTCTCTTTTTCTGTAATTCTATTTCAAGAAGTCTCTGGGGCGCCTGGGTGACTCAGTCGGGTAAATGTCTGACTTCTGCTCAAGTCATGATCTCGCAGTCCATGAGTTCCAGCCTTCCGTCGGGCTCTGTGCTGACAGCTTAGTGCCTGGAGCTGCTTTGGATTTTGTGTCTCCCTATCTCTCTATGCCCCTCCTCTGCTTGTGCTCTGTATCTCTCTCAAAAATAAATATTAAAAATTTTTTTTAAAAGTCTCTCTGTATGCAATTTAATGCTTAGTTCTCTATTGTCTCATATTGGTATCTCATTATTTTATGTGTGGTCATTTGTCCCCTTAAATTATTTGCTTCTTGAAGGCAAGGAACAATCTATGTTCATCTCTGTAATCCTATCACTGGGATGGCTCCAGAAACAATATAGAGGAGGGAGCGAAGGAGTGTAGGGGACTTAACATTTATTGAATTTATGTCTTATACTAGGGATATATACGTTATTATTTTTAAAACTTTATAATAGCCTAAAGTTAGGAAATATTAGGTCCATTTTACTCCTAAGGAAACTTCACCTCAGAGAGGTGAAGTCGTGGGGAGGGAGGTCAGAAGCAGTGTTGAATCAGTCATGTTTAGTATTATATTTCTCCTTCTCTGCCATTTTCTTTTTGTCTTAGTACAGTAAGTTATTTAATCTCTCTGAGCTTCAGTTTCAAAATAGAGATAATATCTAACCTACTGGGTACTTGTGAACCTTAATAAGAAAGATAATATAAATAAGGAACCTTTGGATGCTTTGCCCATGGACAGTTAATGAGACATGAAGATAGAATGGACAGGACTTGCTATTGGATTGGTTGTAGTACACAAGAGGAGAAAAAAGTGAAGCAGGACTCCCCGTGTCTATATTGAACAACTGAGAAAATCATGATATAATTTACAGAGTCTAGAACACTAGAAGCAAAACAATTGTGAAAGGGAAATGTTGAATAATTTTGAGATGTTGAATATACAGGTCTACAGCTCAAAGGAGTGATCTGAGACAAAGATACAGGAGTTGTTGGCCTACATGTGGTAATCAAAGCCCTCAGGTAGAAGAGTAAGAGCAGAGTGAGATTATCTAAATTCTGAAGAACTTCAGAATTTAAAAGTGAGTAGAGAATAACCCAACAAAGGCAACTTTATTTTTTTGTTGTTTAAAAAAAATTTTTTTTTTATTTAGCCCTCTGGATTATTTTTTTTTAATTTTTTTTCAATATATGAAGTTTATTGTCATATTGGTTTCCATACAACACCCAGTGCTCATCCCAAAAGGTGCCCTCCTCAATACCCATCACCCACCCTCCCCTCCCTCCCACCCCCCATCAACCCTCAGTTTGTTCTCAGTTTTTAAGAACAAAGGCAACTTTAGATAGGTAGCCAGATAGGTTGGAAACCAGGAAAGTGTAGTGTCACAGAGCCCAAGGGAAGAAAACATTTCAAGCAACAATTGCCACACATAATATCTTTTTCATCTTCCATTTACTCTTCAACCCAGTATAGTCTGGCTTCTGAACCATCGCCTCAACTGCACTGAAATGGCTCTTTTCAAAGAACCATTATCCACAGTTGGACAAATTCAGTGGGCATTTCTCCATCCTCATTGAACTTACTATGCTAGCAGCATTTAGCACTGTCTACCATTCCCTCCTTCTTTCCCCTACTTCCATGGCTCCTTTTTTTTAGGACCCTGTCATAGCTATTCTCCCTCTACATGATCCCTAAATGTAGGGATTCCTCAGAGCTCAGAACCAAGTTGTTTTCTCTTTCTGAAAATTCTTTTCTTAGGTGTTCTCAACCATTGCCATTGATTTCTGACCATCTTGGTCTTATAACTTCCAAATGTTTATTTCCAATAAGACCTCTCCTGTGAGTTTTAATTTTCTGCATAATATCTCCATTTACATGTTATGTTATATATATCCCCCAAAGCACTGTCTTTAGACTAGCCTATCTACTTTTTCTGCTTTCAGTCTTGTCTTCCTATAATTCTTTCTCCATACTGCAGGGAAAGAGATTTATTAAAAATATAACTTTGGTAGGGCATGTATGAGTTAAAGGTGAAATTAATCACTTTCACATTAAAACAGATTCTTTTTGGTTCCTTCAGAACCCTACAGTAGGCTAGGGGGTGGCTTGGAAAAGAACCCAGGTGTCTGAAGAACCAGTCCAGAGCTCCAGAAGGACACTTTTACTAATATTCCAAGTGACATTTTCTCCAAGTTGAATAAAAAGAAAGCACATGGATTTTCTATTTATTCTGTTAATTATAAGACTCTTGCTATTAGATATGTATTAAAAAATTAATTTGTGATCATCAGCTTCTGCTTATGCCTGAGGGCTCACTGCCTTTGATGAGGTTGGTTCTTACTATCAGCAGGATGATAACTTCTTTATTGAGAATCAGTTAAAAAAAAACATATCCTCAGTTTCTTCTCTGTGTTAAATTTTAGGTATACAAAAATGAGTAACATCTATACCTTCTATTTTATGTCCTCCAAATCCACAGTGTAATAAAGCAGACAGAGTAGATTAAATATTAGCTATAACAGATGCATGTAAAGAGGGTTTTAGGGGAAGATGCAGGAGTGATTGATTTGGCTGTGGAGTAGATGGAGTAAAGAAGACCTAACAGAGGAGTTAATATTTGAACTAGATCAATCAGAATTTGCCATAACAGGGAGAGCATATTTTGCAATAAAACATCACAGGTGTAAAAATACGTCAGAGAATGATGTGGAAATATTTCATAAAATTGTACAGTGACTTTAAATTCTGAGGAAAGAAACTGTGCACCAGAAGATAGAGACTCTGAGGAAACAGAAATAAGGAAAAGTGAAAAGTGTATCAAGTTAAGAATTGCCTAAGTCAAGAAGGAAACAGAGTTAGGTCAGTGAGAATGATGGAATGAGGACTCCTGACAATTCTCTCCATAAAAGCTATGTAATCACCTCTATGAATCAGTAGCAAAAAAAACTCTCAAAAAAGCAATGAGCTTTTGGGCAAAACGTGTCCCAATGTAGGTTGTCGGAACTGTGGAAATTAAGTAAAGGTCTGAAGCAAAACAAAGAGCATTTTCAAGAAAAATGGCTGAGTCTCAATGAGAATGAAGATGGAGCTCTTTCAAAGCCCCATCCCCAAAGAATTCTTGATTTGTTTGATAGTTCCCTGAAATACTCCATTGGCAAGGCTTATTTTTATTAACCTGACTGGAAGCTTGCCTGGTGAGAAAAGTCTTTTCTA
This sequence comes from Panthera uncia, assembly GCF_023721935.1. Lineage (NCBI taxonomy): Eukaryota > Metazoa > Chordata > Mammalia > Carnivora > Felidae > Panthera > Panthera uncia. The sequence continues at coordinate 51,343,733 of NC_064816.1, forward strand.
TGGGGGCATTTTCTAAAAACAATTGGTGGCACTTGTTTAACATCATGACTTCCTTAGGTGGCAGAGACTTAAAAGGAAAAGTTGAGGAATGAGATGTCTAGAGAGGACTTCATATTATTTGAAATTAGAAAGGCATGCACATGTGCAGGGCTCTGTGCATGTGCAGGATTTGTAGGCTACAGCAGAGTTGTAAGCAGCCTGGCTGAGTGTTGAAGTCCTATCCCAACACACACAGATCCTTTAGGAAAGACTATACTTATTGGTTCCAGGCACTTAAGGAAATCTCTGTTCAGTCACTAGCAGACCACTAAGCTAACCAAGCAGAGACCTCACTAGCTACACACAAAGAATACAGACTTTTTCTAGCAAAGTCACTAAACAAACAAACAGCAGCAGTAGCTCTTTGACTTATTCCCATGTGATCTCATTTATATGTGGAATTTAAACAATACAAAAACAAAACAAACCAAAATCTTAGATACCAGAGAACAGATTGATAGTTGCCAGAGTTGAGGGATGGGTGGGAGAAGTGGTTGATGGGAATCAAAAAGTACACACTTCTTATAAATAACTTATGGGGATATAACATACAGCGTATTGAGTATAATTAACAATATTGTATATTTGAAAGTTGCTTAGTAGATCTTAAAAGTTCCCATCACAAGAAAAAATTGTAATTATATAAGGTGGTGAATGTTAACTAGACTTACTGCGATTATTCTTTCACAATATATGCAAATGTTGCATCATTGTATACCTGAAACCAATGTAATGTTATATGTCAATTATACCTCAGTTTTAAAAAAGAATTAAAGGAAAATATGAGAATTATGTATCCCCAAATAGAGAATAGCAATAAACAGATAGAAAGTATGTAAGGATATATAAAATAGAACCATAAAAATGTCACACACACACACACACATATGTATGTGTGTGTGTGTGTGTGTGTATATATATATATATAGAGAGAGAGAGAAAAGACATTCTGCAGTTAAAAGTACAATAAATGAAATGAAAATTTCACTAGAGATGTTCAACAGCAGATTTTAGCAGGCAGAAAACAAGAATCTGTGAACTAGAAGATTGGTCTATTGAGATTATATAATCTGTAGAACAGAAGAAAAAAGAAGAAAAATGAACAGAGCCCGAGAGACCTGTAGATCATTGTCAAGCATACTAACATAAACAATGGGAGTCCCAAAAGGAGAGAGAAAAAGCAGAAAGACTATTTGACAAAATAATGGTAGAAAACTTCTCAAATTTGATGAAATACCCAAGGAGCTCAATAAACTCCAAGTCGTACTAATTCAAAAGAGATCTACACTTAAGTCATCATAACCAAATTGTCAAAGCCAGACCTGAAGACAATCTTGACAGCATAAAAGAGAATGACTCATCATGTATAGGGGGATCCTTGAAGAGATTAACAATTTATTTTTCACCAGAAATGATGGAGGCCAGAAGGCAGTGAGATGACCTATTCAAAATGCCAAAAAAAAAACAACCCAAAAAAACTTTCAATGAAGAATTCTATATCTAACATTATCATTCAAAAATGTCGGAGAAATTAAGACATTCCCAGATTGAGAGAGAGTGGGAGAGGTAGAGAGAAGGAATTCATTGCTGGCAATGAATAGATTTAAAATAGACTTAAAGTCACAGGTTAAAAGCAAAAGTATGAAAAATATATATCATGCAGATAATCAAAAGAGAGTGGGAGTGGCTACACTAATATTGGGCAAAACAGACTAGACAAAAATTATTACTAGAACAAATGACAGTATATATTGATAAAAGGTCAATCTATCCATTGGCAAGGCTTATCAGGAAGATATAACAGTTACAAACATCTAAATATACAAAGTCACAAAAACGTGCAAAAACTGACATAATTGAAGGAAGAAAGTGACAGTTCAATAATAATAGCTGAAAACTTGAGTACTTCACTTTGAATAATGGAAATATTATGTAAACAGATGATCAGTAAGGAAATAGAAGAATGACATTAGAAGCCTGCTAGACCCAAGAGGCATTTATAGAGCACTTCACCCAACAATGGAGGAATGCTCATTCTTCTCAAATGCACATGGAGCATTCTTCAAAATAGGCCATATATTAATCCATAAAGCAAGTCTTAATAAATTTTAAGGAATTTATCATACAAAGTATATACTCCAAATACAATGAAATGCAATTATAAATCAATAACAAAAGGAAATTTAAGAAATTCACAAATATGTGGAAATTAAACAACACATTCTTAACCAATGAGTTAAAGCAGAAATCACAGGGAAAATTAGAACATACTTTGAGATTAATGAAAACAAAACCACAGCATACCAAAATTTATGGGATGTGATTAAAGCAATGCTTAGATGGAAATTTATACCTATACTATATTAAGAAAAAAGAATGATTTTAAATAGATAACCCTTGACCTTAAAAAAAAAAAAAAACTAGAAAAAAGCAAACTAAATCCAAAGAAAGCAGGGGGCGCCTGTGTGGCTCAGTTGGTTAAGCATCCAACTTCAGCTCAGGTCATTATCTCATGGCTCATGAGTTTGAGTCCCACAGTTGGCTCTGTACTGACAGCTCACAGCCTGGAGCATACTTCAGATTCTGTGTCTCTGTCCCTCTCTCTCTGTCCCTCTCCTGCTTGTGATCTGTCTCTCTGTCTCTCAAAAATAAATAAACATTAAAAAAATAATAACTCCAAAGCAAGAAAGAAGACAGTAAAGATTAGAGTGGAAAGAAATAAAATAGAGAATAGAAAAACAATAGAGAAAAATCAGTGAAACCAAAAGTTGGTTCTTTGAAAAGCTCAACAAAATTGACAAATCTTTTGCTAGACTGATCAAGAAAAAGATATAAGATTCATATTACTAAAACCAAGAATGAAAGAAAGGAAGTTACTATTGGTCTTAGAGAATTAAAAAGGATTTTAGGGGAACACTATGATTTCTTACTCCAGTAAATTAGATAATCTAGTTAAAATGTCAAATTTCTAGAAAGACACAAAATGCTGAAACTAACTCAAGAAAAAATAGAAAACCTGAAGAGACCCATAAAAGAAATTGAATTAATAATTTTTAAAATAATCCCATACAGAAAAGCTCATGACCAGATGGCTTCACTGGTGATTTCGAGCAGATATTTCAAGAAGAATTAACATTGATCCTTCACAGACTCTTCCAAAAGATGAAAGAGAAGGGAACATTTTTTTTTCAATATATGAAGTTTATTGTCAAATTGGTTTCCATACAACACCCAATGCTCATCCCAAAAGGTGCCCTCCTCAATACCCATCACCCACCCTCCCCTCCCTCCCACCCCCCATCAACCCTCAGTTCTCAGTTTTTAAGAGTCTCTTATGCTTTGGCTCTCTCCCACTCTAACCTCCTTTTTTTTTTTTTTTCCCCTTCCCCTCCACCATGGGTTTCTGTTAAGTTTCTCAGGATCCACATAAGAGT